>NW_024748641.1:5000-24825 GCF_018991925.1 Homarus americanus
CCAACAACAAGGCGACAACTGTGTATTCTCGAGGATGATGAAGACACGGCTCCACAACTAACCTATCCTAACACTACCCTGAAATATGGACGTAGGCAGCAGTAGGAGGAAGATGGTTAGGAGTTGATAATTTGTAGTTTAGTTTACGGGCAACTTGGCAGACCTGCTATTACTACTACTACTACTACTACTACTACTACTACTACTACTACTACTACTACTACTCTTCTTCTTCTTCTTCTTCTTCTTAGCTGTCACTCGGAATTGAGTATGACGATCATCCAGCTATGAGACAATGATATGAGTTATGAAAGGTGTCACCTTCGTTGATGAGCTCTGAGGTGACTAGAGAGGCCGATACTGGACCGGCAGGATCGTTTACAGATGTTGCACATGTGGAGGGCTACATCTAGTGTGGGACAGGCGGCGGCAACGTCTTTCCGGCGTTGGCGCTTGTCTGCCTCTGTATGCAGTCGGGATAACTCAGAAGTATTGACACATTCTCGTGTGGTGCTCCTCCAAGCGTTACGGTGTGGAATAAAGACGGGAATACACTATTATCACTTCACGTGAGCTCATGCGAGCTCACGAGTCCTCAAAACCGTGAAATCGGCAAAGAATTCACAATTGTGTCTCGTCACCTCACGTGATTTTACAAAGTTAAGAAAAAAAAATATTCACCAGCTTAGTGATGAACACTAGAATAATAGCTAAGAGTATATTTAATATACTGTAAACGTGCTTAATAAAACAAATGAAATGTTATGTTAGTCACTTAAAGTTTATAATAAAATTTATTAAATTTTTCAGTGTCAATGTAATACCATTATTAAAAACAAAACAAAAATAATTCTGTCCCAAATTTGAAATAAATCGAACCAAATACCAATGTTAGTAGAGTAGCCTATTACTTTTAGTTTTTGTCTCCGTTTTCTTTAAATTACAAAAACATTGTTCATCACAGAAGAGTATAACGGCAAGAACAAAAATTCTTCAACAGCTTTGTCTCATATGAACACCATAATAATAATAATGTATTTAATAATACTGTAAATGTGCTTATTATTACAGAATTCATTGTTTTGTTAGTCACTTAGCTTATAATGCCATCCATTATTTTTTTTCAATATTAATATAATATCATTATTAACAAAAAAAATTAATCTGTTCACAATTTGAAATAGATGACACCAGTCAAATACCTATGGTTTCTGTAATTATGGGACTTCGTATTATACAGGTACAGAACTTCGTGTGTTCGAACATTTGCTATGAGTAGTTCTTCCATGTCTAGAGAAGCACTGTAAATAGAACCTTACGCTATCACGCGCCTCACAACTGTGTGATGGAACAAAATAATGTGAGAGGTAAGCTGACAGGGAGCTCGCATGATATCACATGACTCGCAGCCGTGACAGCAGTGTCTCCAAGCAATACAATAAAACACTTTATTGGCCTGCACACTTCTTATGGTCACGTGAGCTTATGTGAGCTCACGTGGCGTGATAGCAATGTGTTCCCGCCTTAATTGTCTCCCAGGTGAGGAGGTCAACTTGGCCGTTTTTCAGGTTTGTTTTCAGACTATCCTTATACCTTTTCAGTTGCCCACCAGCGTTAAGTTTACTCTTCGTTAGGTGACTGTAAAGTAGCTTCTTTGGCAGTTCACTGTCGTCCAAGCGGGTAACATGGCCAGTCCAATGTAGTTGTTCATGGGTAATGGTAACCTTGATGCTCGTACAGTTGGTGTCAGCGAGAATACTGGCATTTGTTCTCTTGTCTTCCCAGTGAACTCGGAGGATGAAACGTAGATTACGTAGATGAAAGTTTTCAAATTCCTTGGGGTGCCTCCTGTATGTGACCCATGTCTCACTGCCATATAGCAGGGTGGGGAGGACCACTGCTCGATATACGTGCAACTTTGTAGATAATTTCAGCTCCCTACAGATGAAGACACGGGTACGGAGTCTGCCAAAGGCTTGAGATGCATATCTGATCCGATGTTGAATCTCTTTATCGTTGTCCGCGGTGGACAGGTGGGAGCCGAGATACTTAAAGAGAGTAACTGTCAGGACGAGTAGCAACTTTGAGTCTTCGTTGGTTTGGTGGTGGTTCATTTGGGTTTATATAGTGTTTCGGGTTAGGTTGGTGTTGGTCGCTGAGTTGAGTTGATAGGTGAGTGAGTGTTGCTGGCACGAGTCACACAGAAGCTGCGGTTGAGGCAGCATTGGTCGCCCTTGATAATCGTGTATGGAGGGAGAGTGTTCCCGCTGTATTTTGTCTGGCAACGTTACTAAAGAGGCATGTCTCTAGTATGGTATTTAAGTTGTGGACATAGTGTTTTATCGAATCAAGAGGGTATGATGGTTGCTGCTGAGTATTAAGTAGAGTTAACTGTGTTTTACAGTTACCGGGTGTGCTTGTAGCAGAGGTGGCTGTCCTGGAGACCGGCGTTGTGGCCTGGCTGGGAGCTGTGTCTTGTCGTGTTGTGCCGACGGTATACACCCAGTGTCATTCCAACAAATGTTAATCAACTCGGCAGTTACTAATGACGTTTAAGAGTGAGAAGAGCGAATACAACACGTCAGTCTGTGAACTAAGATTCCTACGTGTGCAAATAGAACAGCTCCAACTAACGAACGAACCAAGCGGTAGATCAGGTCTCCTTTTCGGGTAATGATTACTTGTTTGTGTAGTCATCAAAAAAAGCTTCTGCACCCCTTGGTCTGATGGCCTCTGCAACGATCACTGACTGAGGCCATGTTAATTTGGTATGGTTGGTATATCTGGTTGTGTGATGCATTGTATAACCAGTATGATGTATTTTTTATATCACGTATAGTTAATACAGAGAAATTAACAGGAATCACCCGCGTATTCACCGACACACTGTGAAATTCCCGCTCCCACACTCCAAATATGTCCCCTCCAATAACACTTTTGGTCAGGGAGGACACTCCTTCACACCCTACGCCGCGCTGGCCGGCTGCTACTACTACTACTACTACTTCTACTACTTTGCTGTCACTCAGAATCGAGTATGCTGATCATCCAGCTGTGATGCGGTAAAGTGATATGCGTTATTAAGGATATCACCTTCGTTGGTGAGCTTTGAGTGTGACTCGAAAGGCCGATACGGGATCGGCAGGGCCGTCCACAGCTGTTGCAGGTGTGGAGGGCTACATCCAGTGCGGGAGGGGTGGTGGCTGTGTCTTATCGGTGATGGCGCTTATCAGCCTCGGTGGGCACTTAGGCTAACTCAAAAGTATTGACACCATCTCGTGTGGTGTTCCTCCCTTTGAGTCCTGAGGAGTTAAATCATCGTTATCAAAGGTTTAAAGTATCGTCATCAAAGGGGTAAAGTATCGTCATCAAAGGGTTAAAGTATCGTCATCAAAGGGGTAAAGTATCGTCATCAAAGGGTTAAATTATCGTCATCAAAGGGGTAAAGTATCGTCATCAAAGGGTTAAAGTATCGTCATCAAAGGGGTAAAGTATCGTCATCAAAGGGTTAAAGTATCGTCATCAAAGGGGTAAAGTATCGTCATCAAAGGGTTAAAGTATCGTCATCAAAGGGGTAAAGTATCGTCATCAAAGGGTTAAAGTATCGTCATCAAAGGGTTAAAGTATCGTCATCAAAGGGTTAAAGTATCGTCATCAAAAGGGTTAAAGTATCGTCATCAAAGGGTTAAATCATCGTCGTCAAAGGGTTAAATCATCGTCATCAAAGGGTTAAATCATCGTCGTCAGAGGGTTAAATCATCGTCGTCAAAGAGTTAGATCATCGTCATCAAAGGGTTAAAACATCGTCGTCAAAGAGTTAAAGTATCGTCATCAAAGGGTTAAATTATCGTCATCAAAGGGTTAAAGTATCGTCATCAAAGGGTTAAATCATCGTCGTCAAAGGGTTAAATCATCGTCATCAAATGGTTAAATCATCGTCGTCAAAGGGTTAAGTCATCGTCATCAAAGGGTTAAAGTATCGTATCTCAGGGTTAAAGTATCGTCATCAGAGGGGTAGAGTATCGTCATCAAAGGGTTAAAGTATCGTCATCAAAGGGTTAAATCATCGTCGTCAAAGGGTTAAGTCATCGTCATCAAAGGGTTAAAGTATCGTATCTCAGGGTTAAAGTATCGTCATCAGAGGGGTAGAGTATCGTCATCAAAGGGTTAAAGTATCGTCATCAAAGGGTTAAATCATCGTCGTCAGAGGGTTAAATCATCGTCGTCAAAGAGTTAGATCATCGTCATCAAAGGGTTGAATCATCGTCATCAAAGGGTTAAATCATCGTCATCAAAGGGTTAAATCACCGTCATCAAAGGGTTCAATCATCATCGTCAACAAAGGGTTAAATCATCGTCATCAAAGGGTTATAAAATATATAAATACGTAAAAGGATTAAAAAATTGCACAGTGAGCAATTTGAGAAACACAATGACAAAAATACTAAGATTCTCAGTAGAGGTTAACAAGTTTCTCATCTTGACACACCAAAGTCCAAGAGACCATAATAATACTTTCTGTAGAGTAATGACATAAAATTCTGAAGTAGCGGTAGAACTTTTTGTGATGTATCCAGAAGCTACACGTTGGGTTGGGTTGGGTTAGTAAGGTAAGGTAAGGTTAGGTAAGCTAAGCTAAGCTAAGCTAAGCTAAGCTAAGCTAAGCTAAGCTAAGCTAAGCTAAGCTAAGGTAAGGTAAGGTTAGGTTAAGTTAAAGTAGGTTATGTTACGTTAGGTTAAGCTTCATATGAGCAGTTTGGACTCATACTCGAGGCAATATGACCTGGGATAATGAGGGTGATATAGGGAGGTCCTCATAAAAGTGTGTGTGTTTACAGGAGTGACTGTGGGTGGAAAATTCTTTGGACTTTGGGAGATTAGCGGGGCCGTCTGTCAGTGGATGGATGGATGGATGGATGGATGGATGGATGGCTGGATGGATGGATAGATGGCTGGCTGGCTGGATGGATGGATGGATAGATGGATGGATGGATGGATGGATAGATGGATGGCTGGATGGATGGATAGATGGATGGCTGGATGGATGAATGGATGGATGGATGGCTGGATGGATAGATGGATGGCTGGATGGATGGATGGATGGATAGATGGATGGATGGATGGATGGATGGATGGATGGATGGATGGATGGATGGATGGCTGGATGGATGGATGGATATAGATGGATGGCTGGATGGATGGATAGATGGATGGATGGATGGATGGATAGATGGATGGCTGGATGGATGGATAGATGGATGGATGGATGGATGGATGGATGATCACTAAGTCCCTGTGCACCTTCAAATAATTACCAATATAGGTTCGAGGCTCCATATTAATCACCACAGGAGTACCATTAACGTGTCACCTCCTATACAATAAACACGATCTCTCTCTCTCTCTCTCTCTCTGCTGCGGCGCCCCCTGACACACCCAGCAAAGCGGTTATCAATTCTCCAGATCTCAAATTAAAACACTCGTCCTATGATAACTCTCACTTCAAATATCATCAGACGTCAATTTGATTTTAGAATAGATTTCCTCATTTCTAAAAATATCTATTATCGCTGCTTCCTGGGACTCTAAATCCCTCCACCGTTAAAAACTGCATAAAAAAACACAAACATGATCAAATACCCCACCAATACTCTAATACCCCATCGAGTAGCCTAGACTTACGATACTTTACCGTCGAACCAGAGGAATAATACAAACGATGGCGGTATTTACAATAATGTCGATAGTTTCCCCTCCAGCGTACAGGCGAAAAAAAAAAGATCTTAAGTTACGATACAAAAGCTTTATAGACCAGACCCAAGCTGAGATTAAGCTGTCGTACCTGAAAGTCTCTCGCGTACGGCAGATGTCCACCTAAAAACCCCGACCGTTGGGGATCATTTATCCAGGTGAGGTCAAAGAGTCTCTTCAGTCTCGTCCTCTTTAGTGTACGTGGCAGCATTGATCTAGCAAGTGGTACGTGGAGTCGCCACGATTGTGATGTAGTGGAAGAGGTGGAAGATTGAAGTGTGTGTGTGTGTGTGTGTGTGTGTGTGTGTAATAATAATAATAATAATAATTAACGGTTTATTGAAAAGCTTCTGCAGCCCGAAGGCTGAAAAAAAATTAGACAAAAATGACTTATTACATACAAGGACATGGGGTGGGTGGGTTGTTTAACAAAAGCTTTATTTACTGAAAGGAGAAGGAACATGAATTGAACTTACAAATTATTATAGTTTACAGTTGATGGCCAGGGCTGGTCTCTTGCCATACTGTGTGAGGTCACGTAGGCCACGTGGTGCAGTAACTCGTCCGTAGGTGTTGACATGAAGGACATCACGTGGTCATGGAGACAGGGTTGTTCCCAGAGTGGACTGATTAACACCGCCTAGTCAGAAGATGGTGGTCGGTTCCCAGGGGTGTGGTCCTCACTGGTGGGTCACGGCTCTTGCTGTCTCGTGCTGAATTCACTGCTTAAACATTGTTCATCACTGTTCAACACTGATCTCATTTCTTTCCGAAACGAAATTGTAACTTTTGACGGGATTATGTTGATATCGCGGTGGTGAGGATGGGTTGGGAAGAGGGATTTGTGGGATGGGCCAACATTGACCTGGGCAGCTGCCGCAGCAGAAGTGGGTGCCAGATGTAGTGTGTAAAATAATAATAATAATAATAATAAACGGTTTATTAATAGAGCTGCAGCCGATGGCTGAAAATTGTGTGTGTGTGTGTGTGTGTGTGTGTGTGTGCGCGCGCGTGCGCGTCAATGTGGCTTTAGACCATCACGTGGCACCACTGACATGATCTTTACTGCCGCCAGTTACAGGAAAAGTGCAGAGAAAAACGCCATGACTTGTACATGGCCTTCATTGACCTTACTAAGTCCTTGGACTCGGTCAATAGGGAAGCTCTCTGGCGGATCCTCAGTCGTTTTGGCTGCCCACCAAAATTCATTGCAATTGTGAGGCAACTCCACGATGGCACGAACGGCAGTGTCCTACCCTTTGGCACTCATTCTGAGTTATTCTCCATCCAAACGGGGGTAAAACAAGGGTGTGTACTGGCACCCACTAATTTAGCCGGTGGAGTGGACATCCAGAACTGGATGAAGGGACTTTTCAACATAAAACGATTCCAAGCAGGAACAAAGGTGTCGGCCGCTTCCATCACTGAACTTCAGTATGTAGACGACCTCACACTCGTCGCTCACACTGAACGCGACCTATAGGAGATCCTGAATACCTATGCAGATGTGTATGCACACTTCAGCCTTGAGGAAAGTGCACATAAGACTCAGATTCTCTTTCAGCCTGTCCCTGGTTCTGCCAGACCGCCACCATCCATCCAGTTTAATGGTATTACTCTCTCTAATGTTACCCACTTTCAGTATCTCGGCTCCCACCTGTCCACCACTGCGAATGTCGATAAAAATATTCAACATCTGAGTAGAAGTGCATCTAAAGCCTTTGCCATACTCCGTACCCATATCTTAAGCTGTAGGGAGCTGAAATTATCTACAAAGCTACACGTGTATCGGGCAGAGGTCCTTCGAAGAGACAAGAGAACAAATGCCAGTATTCTCGCTGACACCAACTGTAGGGGCATCGAGGATGCCATTATCCATGAACAACTACATTGGCCTGGCCATGTTGCCTGCATGGACGACAGTAGATTGTTAAAGCAGCTACTTTACAGTCACCTAGCGAATGGTAAACGTAACACTGGCGGACAAGGGAAAAGGTATAAGGACAGTCTTAAGACAATCCTGAAAAAATGCCAAATCGACCCCCTCACCTGGGAGACGATCACTTCACACCATAACGCTTGGAGGAACACCACACGAGATGGTGTCAATACTTTTGAGTTAGCCTAAGTGCCCACCGAGGCTGATAAGCGCCATCACCGATAAGACACAGCCACCACCCCTCCCGCACTGGATGTAGCCCTCCACACCTGCAACAGCTGTGGACGGCCCTGCCGATCCCGTATCGGCCTTTCGAGTCACACTCAAAGCTCACCAACGAAGGTGATATCCTTAATAACGCATATCACTTTACCGCATCACAGCTGGATGATCAGCATACTCGATTCTGAGTGACAGCAAAGTAGTAGAAGTAGTAGTAGTAGTAGTAGCAGCCGGCCAGCGCGGCGTAGGGTGTGAAGGAGTGTCCTCCCTGACCAAAAGTGTTATTGGAGGGGACATATTTGGAGTGTGGGAGCGGGAATTTCACAGTGTGTCGGTGAATACGCGGGTGATTCCTGTTAATTTCTCTGTATTAACTATACGTGATATAAAAAATACATCATACTGGTTATACAATGCATCACACAACCAGATATACCAACCATACCAAATTAACATGGCCTCAGTCAGTGATCGTTGCAGAGGCCATCAGACCAAGGGGTGCAGAAGCTTTTTTTGATGACTACACAAACAAGTAATCATTACCCGAAAAGGAGACCTGATCTACCGCTTGGTTCGTTCGTTAGTTGGAGCTGTTCTATTTGCACACGTAGGAATCTTAGTTCACAGACTGACGTGTTGTATTCGCTCTTCTCACTCTTAAACGTCATTAGTAACTGCCGAGTTGATTAACATTTGTTGGAATGACACTGGGTGTATACCGTCGGCACAACACGACAAGACACAGCTCCCAGCCAGGCCACAACGCCGGTCTCCAGGACAGCCACCTCTGCTACAAGCACACCCGGTAACTGTAAAACACAGTTAACTCTACTTAATACTCAGCAGCAACCATCATACCCTCTTGATTCGATAAAACACTATGTCCACAACTTAAATACCATACTAGAGACATGCCTCTTTAGTAACGTTGCCAGACAAAATACAGCGGGAACACTCTCCCTCCATACACGATTATCAAGGGCGACCAATGCTGCCTCAACCGCAGCTTCTGTGTGACTCGTGCCAGCAACACTCACTCACCTATCAACTCAACTCAGCGACCAACACCAACCTAACCCGAAACACTATATAAACCCAAATGAACCACCACCAAACCAACGAAGACTCAAAGTTGCTACTCGTCCTGACAGTTACTCTCTTTAAGTATCTCGGCTCCCACCTGTCCACCGCGGACAACGATAAAGAGATTCAACATCGGATCAGATATGCATCTCAAGCCTTTGGCAGACTCCGTACCCGTGTCTTCATCTGTAGGGAGCTGAAATTATCTACAAAGTTGCACGTATATCGAGCAGTGGTCCTCCCCACCCTGCTATATGGCAGTGAGACATGGGTCACATACAGGAGGCACCCCAAGGAATTTGAAAACTTTCATCTACGTAATCTACGTTTCATCCTCCGAGTTCACTGGGAAGACAAGAGAACAAATGCCAGTATTCTCGCTGACACCAACTGTACGAGCATCAAGGTTACCATTACCCATGAACAACTACATTGGACTGGCCATGTTACCCGCTTGGACGACAGTGAACTGCCAAAGAAGCTACTTTACAGTCACCTAACGAAGAGTAAACTTAACGCTGGTGGGCAACTGAAAAGGTATAAGGATAGTCTGAAAACAAACCTGAAAAACGGCCAAGTTGACCTCCTCACCTGGGAGACAATTAAGGCGGGAACACATTGCTATCACGCCACGTGAGCTCACATAAGCTCACGTGACCATAAGAAGTGTGCAGGCCAATAAAGTGTTTTATTGTATTGCTTGGAGACACTGCTGTCACGGCTGCGAGTCATGTGATATCATGCGAGCTCCCTGTCAGCTTACCTCTCACATTATTTTGTTCCATCACACAGTTGTGAGGCGCGTGATAGCGTAAGGTTCTATTTACAGTGCTTCTCTAGACATGGAAGAACTACTCATAGCAAATGTTCGAACACACGAAGTTCTGTACCTGTATAATACGAAGTCCCATAATTACAGAAACCATAGGTATTTGACTGGTGTCATCTATTTCAAATTGTGAACAGATTAATTTTTTTTGTTAATAATGATATTATATTAATATTGAAAAAAAATAATGGATGGCATTATAAGCTAAGTGACTAACAAAACAATGAATTCTGTAATAATAAGCACATTTACAGTATTATTAAATACATTATTATTATTATGGTGTTCATATGAGACAAAGCTGTTGAAGAATTTTTGTTCTTGCCGTTATACTCTTCTGTGATGAACAATGTTTTTGTAATTTAAAGAAAACGGAGACAAAAACTAAAAGTAATAGGCTACTCTACTAACATTGGTATTTGGTTCGATTTATTTCAAATTTGGGACAGAATTATTTTTGTTTTGTTTTTAATAATGGTATTACATTGACACTGAAAAATTTAATAAATTTTATTATAAACTTTAAGTGACTAACATAACATTTCATTTGTTTTATTAAGCACGTTTACAGTATATTAAATATACTCTTAGCTATTATTCTAGTGTTCATCACTAAGCTGGTGAATATTTTTTTTTCTTAACTTTGTAAAATCACGTGAGGTGACGAGACACAATTGTGAATTCTTTGCCGATTTCACGGTTTTGAGGACTCGTGAGCTCGCATGAGCTCACGTGAAGTGATAATAGTGTATTCCCGTCTTTATTCCACACCGTAACGCTTGGAGGAGCACCACACGAGAATGTGTCAATACTTCTGAGTTATCCCGACTGCATACAGAGGCAGACAAGCGCCAACGCCGGAAAGACGTTGCCGCCGCCTGTCCCACACTAGATGTAGCCCTCCACATGTGCAACATCTGTAAACGATCCTGCCGGTCCAGTATCGGCCTCTCTAGTCACCTCAGAGCTCATCAACGAAGGTGACACCTTTCATAACTCATATCATTGTCTCATAGCTGGATGATCGTCATACTCAATTCCGAGTGACAGCTAAGAAGAAGAAGAAGAAGAAGAAGAAGAAGTAGTAGTAGTAGTAGTAGTAGTAGTAGTAGTAGTAGTAGGCCGGCGCGGCGTGGGTGTCGTGGACCGTCCCTCCTGATCTAAAGTGTTATTGGTGGGGACATACTCGCTGTGTGGGAGCGGGAATTTGACAATGTGTCCGTGAATATCGGATGTCACCCTAAGCATTGCCACCCAAGGTTTCTTCTCATCCCTTACGGCATAAATTGTAAATATTCCGTGTGTTCACCGGCGTTCACCAAGTGAGTGGTGACCTGTGCTGGGTCAGTGGTAGGATAATGAGAAGGCTCGGCGCCAAGGTCAGTGTCGTTAGGCCTACTGTGACAGGGGTGGTCCCGAGACTATCGCCCCTATGGGGCCGAGAGTGCTGCCCATGCGGTCGCCCCCACCCCCCCCCCACCATAGTAACGGACTCTTAATGTAGGGTCTCGACGAACCTAGTGAGTATACATAACTGATATTACACCAGCGAGACCATATAAATAGTGGTTATTTGTGCCAAGGAAATATAAACTAGTGCCTGGTGTGACAATCTCTTGTCCATAGTGTATCATTCTGATGTATGGATGGTCGCTATTAGGGGGGGTAGCCTACACACCCACGCGCGCACGTATGCCCCTACTACCTGGACACATCAGTCCAGCCTGTCACCTCTCCGCCCTTCCCTCATAAGAACCAGTATAATCTTGTGCCTGGGACTAAATCAGATGTCCGGAGGCGGACGTTACCGTCGCCCAAGGTGCTGGTAACTATGCCTGGTAACATTCCTTGCTGCGTCTGTGCTAGCCCGAACCAAAACTGCACAAATTGTGTTTGTGCGAGAAACAACAGACCATGTGTGGATTGCAGGAAGCTAGACCAGTGTCGGAACCCACGTCGCAGGGAGCCGACACAGGCGGCCACAGTGGATATCGCCGGGACCCAACTACCCGATGATATCCGAAATGATAGCAGTGAGTCTACTCAACCCGATAATGTAGTACTAATAAATGCTGCTCCCTCAGTAGCAGGTGTCCACGAGGAGAATGAGAGACAGCCGCCTCAGTGGAATGGCATGTCGATGGAAAATGCAGGCGTATGGGTCAAAGAAACCTACTCAGAAATTGTCAAGTGGTCGCCCGCTAACTTATTTGAACCACCCAAGTGTGCGGCCACCAAAGAAATGATTCGGGAGATGACTCACTTCATGACTGATTACACTCAGGACCGCTTCCTCGCCCCCCTAGCTCTTCAAATACTGGCAATAATACCACATCTATTTTGTCAGAGGACACACACAAAGGCTAAGCACAAAGAAAATGTGGCAGCAATGAAGAGAAGGTTGACAATGTGGCAGACTGGGGCCCTAGATGATCTCCTATGTGAAGCAAGAACACTGCAGGAGAGACTAAAATCTATGGGTGACGGAAAGCAAAACACCGATGACGTGGCAAGAAAATTTGGAAACAAAATGCGTGTGGGAAAAGTGTCTCTCGCGGTAAGATCTCTCACACATGAATCCTCCGGTGGAGTGATGCCAATAAACAGAGCGACATTAAAACTATTGAAAGAGAAACATCCCCCTGCAAGCGAAGATGAAGGCATCAGGCTCCAGGGTGCCTATATCCCACCAAATGCTGTCCTGTTCGAGAAAATAACAGGAGAGATGGTGTGGAAAAAGGCACTGAAGACTCGAGGAGGAGCCGGCCCCTCAGGTCTGGATGCAAACGGCTGGAGAGTCATCCTCAGCACAAACAAGTTTGGCCCTGTAGCAAGCGATCTCTGCACTGCCATTGCCACCCTTGCAAGAAAGCTTGCATCCTCTTGCTGCCATCACCTCCAGGCTCTGACGGCCTGCCGCCTTATTCCTCTGGAAAAGAAACCAGGATGTAGACCTATAGGGGTGGGGGAAGTGCTGAGGCGGATCATCGGAAAG
This sequence comes from Homarus americanus, assembly GCF_018991925.1. Classification (NCBI taxonomy): domain Eukaryota; kingdom Metazoa; phylum Arthropoda; class Malacostraca; order Decapoda; family Nephropidae; genus Homarus; species Homarus americanus. The sequence continues at coordinate 17,820 of NW_024748641.1, forward strand.
TGTATAATGGAGGTGGTAAAGGATGATGTCAGGGCAGCAGCAGGGAACCTACAAGTGTGTGCTGGCCACCAGGCTGGGGGGGAGGCGGCCATTCACGCCATGAGATTGATATTTGAGCAGCGTGATTGTGAGGCCGTTCTCCTGGTGGATGCTTCAAACGCATTCAACATACTTAACCGCAAGGCGGCACTGCACAACATCAAGATCAAGTGTCCTGGCTTTGCGATGTATGTTGAAAATTCGTATAGGAATCCTTCAGACCTCTACGTAGTAAACAACAAGGCTCTACGAGGTGATACCATCCTACAGTCGACCGAGGGAACAACACAGGGAGACCCCGTTGCAATGGCAATGTATGCAATAGGCCTATCAGTGCTCCAACAAGAAATAAAGTATGAAACAACTGGGGTCAAACAAGTGGCATATGCTGATGACCTCACAGGAGCAGGAAAAGTGGAGGACATCAAAAAGTGGTGGGACCTGGTAACATCGCGAGGTCCACAAATAGGGTACCACCCAAACGCCAGCAAATCCTTCCTCATCGTGAAGCCAGATCATTATGATCGGGCTGTGGAGGTTTTCGGCGAAAGTGAGGTCAAAATAACTAAGGACGGCCAAAGACATCTAGGCGCAGTAATTGGCACTACGGACTTCAAGACCCAGTACGTAGGGGGAAAGGTGAATGAGTGGGTTAGCGAAATCCATGCTCTATCGGAGATTGCTAACACAGAGCCACATGCGGCCTTTGCAGCATTCACACATGGAGTCAAGCATCGTTGGAACTACCTGATGCGTACCATCCCTGAGATCCGACCCCTCCTCCACCCTTTGGAAGAAGCAATCAGTATCAAGTTCATTCCCAAACTAGTGAAACACCACGACTTAACCCCAGTAGAAAGAACACTTCTTGCACTTCCACCAAGACTGGGAGGGATGGGACTAACTAATCCAGAGGAGACTGCTGACTCTGAACATCAAAATTCACTTAAGCTCACGGCAGCCCTCACTGATCACATAATAGCCCAGAATGCAACAGGGAAGTGGACACCAGCGAAGTTAATAAGATCCGTAGGTCCATTACAACAGATCGGCAGCACTGCCAAAATGACATGTTGCAGCAACTATTGCTGCAGGTTCCAGAAAATTTGACAAAAAAAGTAGCTATAGCGCAGGAGGTGGGCGCCTCGAACTGGTTAACTACGTTACCGATAAGTGCAAATGGTTTCAGCCTTAACAAACAAGAATTTACAGATGCCATTGCTCTAAGGTACGGTTGGCCAGTAGATGGTTTGCCCTCCCAATGCGTGTGTGGCTATTCCTATGATGGCGATCACGCCATGGTTTGCAAGAAGGGGGGCTTCATATGCATGAGGCATGACGAGGTAAGGGATCTCACAGCAAATATGTTGAAGGAAATCTGCCGGGACGTCATGGTAGAACCGACCCTCCTTCCACTGGATGGCGAGATCCTCCAACACAGGACCTCAAACACATCTAACGAAGCCAGTGTGGACGTCAGTGCTCGAGGATTCTGGACGCGGGGACAGCGAGCTTTCTTCGACATCAGGATTTTTTATCCCATGGCCGTTTGTCACCGTAACCTAGCTCTCGATGCTGCGCATAGGAGGAACGAGAACGACAAGAGAAGGGCATATGGGGAGAGAATTCAAAATGTTGATCAAGGCAGCTTCACTCCTCTAGTGTTCACAACCTCTGGTGGGATGGGCCCAAGTGCAAGATGTTTCTACGCCAGACTCGCGGAGCTGATCTCCGAGCAGAAGCAGCAGCCCAGAAGTTATGTCACAGCCTGGATGAGATGTCGACTGTCCTTCTCTCTCCTTCGGTCGGCTTTGCTCTGCCTCAGGGGAACGAGAGCTTCTGCCCCTACTCCGACAACTGCTGCAGATATTGACTATGAGGCTACAGTCATGGAATGCCGCATGGATCTGCGGCTCAACTAATTTAACACAGATAGGATAGCTTCTTATGTATTAGGATATTTAATATTAAGGTAAATAAATGGTGGCGAAGGTGTGGCTATTGGGGGAGGCTGGAGGCCACAATTAAAAGTAGTAGTAGTAGTAGTAGTAGTAGTAGTAGTAGTAGTAGTAATAGCAGGTCTGCCAAGTTGCCCGTAAACTAAACTACAAATTATCAACTCCTAACCATCTTCCTCCTACTGCTGCCTACGTCCATATTTCAGGGTAGTGTTAGGATAGGTTAGTTGTGGAGCCGTGTCTTCATCATCCTCGAGAATACACAGTTGTCGCCTTGTTGTTGGTTGACACTGACGAATGATGAGATGTTTTAGGCACTGGTGTGATTATAGACTCGTGTAGTGAAGATGAGTGAACAAGGTGTGAGTTTATTATGGCCACGTGTGTGTGTGTGTCACTGTCCAGTACCTGCCACGCCACACACCTACCTGGCCCACACTAAGAAGACTTAGTTTAGGAAATTACTTCGATAATAAATAAAATAAATATAAAATGATAACAGTACACTAGAGACAGGTGTAGTGGAGTCAGCACCCGTGGGTCACCACACACACAGAACACACAATGTAAAAATGACGTTGCATTTCGCTTTCGCATTTAGGGACTTTGTAGCGCCTCACCCAGCAGGACACACCCACACCTTCAATGACTATACGACAGCCTTGCCACACCGGACTGGAGCCTTTGTCATTACTCTTTACTTTAACTGTGTTGCGTGAGGACCGAGCAACACGTATGAGGTCACGGTCACGCCTCCTGGGTCGTCTCATTCATTCAGAGTCCAGGTAGAGTACGAGGCAACAGCTGTGTACTCACCTTAATGTTTATTCACATCCCTCTTTTTTTTTCAAGTGTTTACTCCGTCTTTACTGTTCATCTGTTTCAATGTTTTCATTTTTTTTTCTCGTCAGTAGTGGGTCAGGTGAGGGTAAGTCTTGAATCCATTGGTTGTTCCTCCAACTTTATCTTCTCTTTGTTCTCCCGTCCCCCCGCCACCTCCTCCCACAGGCACACACGCCGTAAGATCACCAGGGGACTGTTTGCCCGTCACCTCCCTGCAGCTATTACTCACACTGACGCGGTATTAACAGACTGGATCGTTCCGTTTATCCAATTGTTTCTCTGTTGGAGGTCTGGCGAGTACCTCTTAGTTCGCGTCACAGCCACTAGGGACAATTTTATCGTAACTTCGTCTTTAATCTTGTGTTTAATGTTTCCTCGTTAGCTGTGTGTTGTGTTACATTATTCACAGTTCGTCCGTCTGACAGTCTATGTGACTTCCTGTATCTTCGATTCTCACTCTTGCCTTTTCAGTCGTGTACACATATTTTGTCGCAACCAGCAGCTGTACAGGATTTGCTTTTCGTATTAATAAATAAAAGTCTTTTATGAAGATCAAAAAGTATCAACTGATGAAGACAAGAGCGTGTTGCTGAGTCATAGTTTATCAACACATCAAATAGCTTTTATTTAGAGGCTGGTACTTTACAACACATAAGGATTCTTGCTTACTATTTGAATTCGAAATAAAGAGCTTCACCCCAGCTCCTTCACGCTACGAGCTACTGTAAATAAACTGAGGTGGTACTATTACTCCGTTATTTTGTAAGACTTGGCTGTTCTGGCCACCCACCTCACCCAACCTGCTGGACAAGACGACCGGTTTTGAGGAATTTATTTAGCTGGTTCTTCGAGACAGGAGGGAGGACGGCGTGGCGGGCTGACAGGCGGCGCCCAGATAGAGAGAGGCAGCTGAGGATATAGTGGACAGTCTTATTGTGTAATCACTCCTGGAGGCGGTAGAGCTGGGTGTATAACTTACGGTGTGTGTTTAGGTGAGAGATCAGGTGTTAACATCGAGACGATATTGACGTAACAACACTTAGGTAACACGTCAGGAGGCACCGTAAGGGCAGATTATACAGTATATCAGTAACAAGATTTTCTGCACGTGATCGTCGTGGTGGTTTGGGCTTAGACACTACAGGTTTTTGTGAAGAGTTTTCCTGTAATTACCATCCTATTTTGACCTCCTTTGTATTGTAACTGAAGTGAACCTCTTGTATCATCACTACAGTCTAACACGTCATATTCGGCCCGCGGGTGATGGCTCAGAGAGAGTTAAAAGGAAACGTAAATATCGAAACCTGAATAACTATACTGTACTCTCGTTGTTTCCAAGGTTCACTGTGTGTCGTCTCTGTGATCTTGTCTTTGAGAGTATTAACCACTTTTCCTTAACTCTACTGTCCTTTTGTGCCCTATATCATCACCCCTCACCTCCCTCCTCACCTCTCAGTTCATCAGTCTCACCCCTCAACCCCCCTCACTCCTCCTTCATATATCTCAGAGGTGGATGCTTGGTCTCCTAGCCTCCCTTAAGGGTCGTGGATCAGTGCCGGAGGTGATGGATGAGGTGGGTGAAGAAGGTTGGAGGCTAGCGCTCTCAGGCACAGGTAAGATCATCCGTCTACTACGCCTTCCACCACCACCACCACCACTACAGGTCGAACTTTTAATTCCTCTCTCTCTCTCTCTCTCTCTCTCTCTCTCTCTCTCTCTCTCTCTCCTAATTACCTATACATATACTCCTGATAACACCTTTGCCTCTGACACCGGTAAAAACAATGTTATCTATTTAACACCTAATTTAATAATCGAAAAATACAGATATGAATAATAACAAAACAAAAATTTAGTGGATAATTAAAAACTAAACTCTCGTGCGTGATAAGATGGAGTAAAGATTATACAGTAGGTAGAGTCAAGATTATAGGGGCAAATAATCACCTCCCTCTAGCCTGTATCTGTGTGCGTTTGAAACCTATAATTACGTCTTTTATTGAACCGCGGTCTCATTAGCATGCCGTTCAGACCTCGCCTAATTAACCAGCGGCGGTAATTAATCTCCCTCGGTGCCGGAAAGCTGTTTGAGGATAATGAAAGCTGGGAAGATAACGCCCAGGTCTACTTCGGCATGAGTCACGTGAACCTTGATTGATTGCCAGTGGGAGATGGAGAAGAGAAGATAAAAGGTGAGGAATAGGGAGAGAGAAGAGACATGTATGGGAACAAATCGGGAAGAAGAAATGTCGTGAGAGAGAGAGAGAGAGACCTCAGGTATGTTGTGGGTGATACTCGACATCTCCTCCTCCTCCCGCTCCTCCTGCTCCTCCTCCTCCTCCTCACCTCCCCTCCTCCTCCCCTGCCGCTACTCCTCCCTCTCCTCCTCCTCCCTCCTCCTCCTACTCCTACTGCTCCTGCTCCTCTTCCTGCTCCCTCCCTCCCCTCCTGCTACTGCTGCCTGCTCCTCCACCCTCTCCTCCTCCTCCTCCTCCTGCCTCCTCCTCCCCTGCTCCTCCTCCCCTCCCTCCACCCTGCCTCCTCCCTGCTCCTCCCTCCCCTCCTCCTGCTCATCCCCTCCTCCCCTCCTCCCCCCTGCCCTGCTCCTCCTCCCTCCCTCCTGCTCCTCCCTCCTCCTCCTACTCCCTCCTCCCTCCTCCCTCTCCTGCTCCTCTCCTCCTGCTCCTCCCTCCCCTCCTCCTGCTCCTCCCCTCCCCTCCCCTCCTGCTCCTCCTCCTGCTCCTCCCCTCCTGCTCCTCCTCCCCTCCTCCTCCTCCCTCCAGCTGCTCCTCCTCCCTCCCTCCTGCTCCTCCCTCCTGCTCCCCCTCCTCCCTCCCTCCTGCTGTGCTGCTCGCCCTCCTCCTCCTCCTCCTCCTCTCCTCCTCCTCCTCCTCCTCCTCCTCCTCCTCCTCCTCCTCCTCCTCCCTCCCTGCTCCCTCCTGCTCCTCCCTCCTCCTCCTCCTCCCTGCTGCTCTTCCTCCTCCTCCTCCTCCTCCTCCTCCTCCTGCTCCTCCTCCTCCCTACTCCCTCCCTCCTGCTCCCTCTCCTCCTCCCTGCTCCTCCTCCCTCCTGCTGCTACTGCTCCTCCTCCTCCTCCTCCTCCTCCTCCTCCTGCTTCTCCTCCTCCTCCTGCTTCTCCTCCTCCTCCTGCTCCTCCTCCTCCTCCTGCTCCTGCTGTTGTTGCCACCTTCAGGTCACATTAACCATCTGTACCTGACGATGGTGGGAGACTCAACGTGTTGGTCCGGCTATAAACGGGTACATGGTATCTATTCTCCTGAAGTAGGGGTAGAAGTTTAAAGGTATTACTATGTGTGTGTGTGTGTGTGTGTGTGTGTGTGTGTGTGTGTGTGTGTGCGTGTGTTTGTTAAGCAAGACGTACAATAGAACACTTACCGTCTTGGGTGGAGATTCAGGTAGCGGAGTTATCCCTGAAAGTGGGCTTGGTGGGCGGGCACAGGCACTGGCACCCTTCCCCCGGGCCCATCGTCACCACCCCGCCGCCCTCCACACACCCACACTCGCCCATATCTGTCAACACACACATCTCTAATTAGTGACTCAGGTGATAACAAAGGTTAGGTAATGTACAGATATCTAGTTATTTAAAGATTGATTACAAAGGTTGAAATTAAAGATAAGATGGTAATATGATTCATGCATTAAATATGATAAACAAAAGCTGAGGTGTTAAATATTTTACTAACACTTCGTAAAATATAGTAAAACAAAGCATCAGATATGTAGATTTTTACTTAAATATTAATATCATAAATAAGTGAAAGGAATATCAATAAGATTCTCTTCAAGAAAACTTTGGATAAAAAAATTTAGTCAGGATCATTTACGAAAATAGTTCACTAAAAATACATCACGTACTGGTATTGTCTTGTATTGTATCGGTTATTATATATTGTGTTGTTATTTAGTTCACATAAAAGATATTAGTCTTCGTCTATAACAAAACTAAGTCAATTAAACAGGTAAATAGTACAGCAGGTGTTAATGGTTACAGCCCACAAGCCTCTGAGGGCCTCGTGAAGTTAATTTTTCTTAATTATCAACACAGTGTACAGTCACGCCTCAGTTGCTGCCACAAGGAGTGAGAGGGTGAGGGATGGGTGAGGAAGGGGTTGTGAGGGAGGGGTGAGGAAGGGGATGTGAGG
>NW_024748642.1:0-13656 GCF_018991925.1 Homarus americanus
CTATGTATATATATTTGTACTCGTTTTACAAATACATTTATTAACTTAATTCTATTGAAACTGATTAATCACAATTGTAGGGTAAATTTTGACTATTTTAAAGAAGGAAGCAACTGCAGCAATTTGTTACCCTCAATGTTTGGAAGCAAGTCTGAATAGGAAAGCAACTCATCATTAGTCAAAAAACACACTAAAGGCGCCGCCACAACAACGAATGACAATGTATCGTGCCTTCTGGACATCCACCCTACGCCAGTACCTCCAATGATGGTGACTGATTGATAACGAAACCCACTTTCTTGTTTATTTAAATGCATGAAAAACAAGATAAGCTTCGAATTGTTCTTTATTTGCTGAACCACTTAAGCTTGAAGAGAAAATGTGCTTTATAGACCAGAGCCAACAAGAGTGTTTTGAACGTAACTACAGTGCTTCGAACGTCACTACATGGCTTTGAACGTTACTGAGTGTTTAGAAAGCAAATACGATGCTTTGAATGTAACTGCAATGTTTTGATCGTAACTACAGTATTTTGAATGAAACTACAGTGCTTTGAAGGTAACTAAAGTACTTTGGAGGTAACTACAGTATTTTGAACGAATATACAGTGTTTTGAACGTAACTACAGTGTTTTGAACGAATATACAGTGTTTTGAGCGTAGTTACAGTGTTTTGAACGAATATACAGTGTTTTGAACGAATATACAGTGTTTTGAGCGTAATTACAGTGTTTTGAACGAATATACAGTGTTTTGAGCGTATTTATAGTGTTTTGAACGAATATACAGTGTTTTGAACGTAACTACAGTGTTTTGAACGAATATACAGTGTTTTGAGCGTAACTACAGTGTTTTGAACGAATATACAGTGTTTTGAACGTAACTACAGTATTTTGAACGAATATACAGTGTTTGAACGTAACTGCAGAGGTTTGAACGAATATACAGTGTTTTGGACGTAACTACAGTGTTTTGAACGAATATATAGTGTTTTGAACGTAACTACAGTATTTTGAACGAATATATAGTGTTCTGAAAGTAACTACAGTGTTTTGAACGAAAATAGTGCTTTGAACGTAACTACAGTATTTTGAACGAATAAACAGTGTTTTGAACGTAACTACAGTATTTTGAACGAATAAACAGTGTTTTGAACGTAACTACAGTGTTTTGAACGAAAATACAGTGCTCTGAACGTAACTACAGTGTATTGAATGTAACTACAGGTCTTTGTACGTAAGTGCAGTGTTTTGTGTGTGACTCTAATGTCTTGGGTTAACCTATAGCGCCTTGTATATGTTCAAAACACGGAGATTTTTCTTGTTATAAGCCGACTCACTACGGCAGTGATGGGAGAGTAAGTCACTGGCACGGGCGTGAGTGCTGAGTGATAGCGTGAAAATGTTCTGTCAGTCTAGTCAGGAAAGCTGTCCAGACAGATGTTAAAGGCAGTCAAAAAACATGCAGCTCGCTCTATCTCAGGATTATAATTTATGTATCGATTGGCTACCAACAAATGGCGGATGAAATTTAATGTGGGCAAATGCAAAGTACTAAGTCTAGGAAATGTAAACAGAGAAACCATATGAACAACGATATTATAGAGAAATCCAACTGTGAGAAAGATTTAGGAGTAATTATAAGTAGGAATCTTAAACCAAGACAACAATGCGTATTTCCTCGAAACAAGGTTAACAAAGTATTTGGGTTCATACAAAGGCGTGTAAGTTACAAGACTAGCGAGGTTATCCTAAAACTATATCTTGTGCTTGTGAGACCTCACTTGGATTACGCGGTTCAGTTCTGGTCACCGTACTACAGAATGGATATAGAATCCCTAGACAGCATTCAGAGGATGACAAGACTAATCCCGGGCATTAGGAACCTTGAGTACAGAGACAGGTTAAAGCATCTTAATATGCACTCCCTCGAGAGACGTAGAGTGAGGGGTGATATGATCGAGGAGTATAAATGGAAGTCAGGGCTGAATAAAGGAGCGATCTCGTAGCAATGGTTTGAGATTGGACAAATTTAGATTTAGGTTTGGAAATAGAAAAGTGGATGAGTGGGACAAGTTACCGAACTTCATCATTAACTCGAACACGCTGGGTAGCTTCAAATATAGGTTGAACGGATATATGAGCGATAGGGGTTGGGTATAAACAGGGCTGCCTAGTACGGGTCAATAAGCCCGCTGCACTTTTGTTCATTCTTATGTTCTTATTACTATTCCTTTTAATTCTATTTCTGGCTTATTTTTATACTATTATGTTAAGCTTTGAATGGGTTTTCCTGGGATATGTACAGTATATAGCAGATATGTAAGTACTGTGGTTCTCGCCAATGTGTAACACTGAATTATGCTTGTATGCAATACTTCGTGCTCCTCTGTAAAGATCAACGCAGAGTTATATTTTAGAATATCAAGAAAGTTTAAGCCTTAGTTGGCCGGACATTAGCATAGTTTACTGTGGAAATTACTGAGCAAACACAGAAGGTTGACGGCAAGAGAAAGACCTCACCCAGCACAGTGACCTTTGCATGACCTACTGGCATAAAGTGTACATGAAACACCTGACCAGGACACTGAACTGCCACACACTTCTCCATCCAGATAGTGAATGAGTGTTGGTTGTGTGTTATTGGTGGGTGTGTATCACTGGACCATAAGCCTGCTGGACCATCAGTTGTCCACACACATGTCCTCACACACAGGCGTATAGACGCGCACATACCACCCGCGCGCGCACACTCAATCAATCTCTCTCTCTCTCTCTCTCTCTCTCTCTCTCTCTCTCTCTCTCTCTCTCTCTCTTTCCATGTTTTACTGATAATATAAATAAGTATTTTGATCGGAATGGAAATAAACCACAGAAAAATATTAAATCATTTTGCCCAATGAAATTCTGAATCTATTATTGAATAAATAATGGTTACGAGTACACGTTCATAGCCTATGTAAATTGTAATCCCATTTACTGTTTATCAAAACTTTTCAAATTAAAAAGAGAAATATACAAAAACTACTCACATTTTTAGTACTTATCATATGTATGTCATATATGTTAAACGAATGAGTTTTAGGTCCACCAATATCACGTTACAATGTTTGACTCGAGGCACACACAGCTTGACGCATCCTTGACCACCGAAGGGTCAAGACGTACCTGGCGCTCCTCTCGGAGCAGCCAGGTCAACTGTTATGTTGGCCCATACCAACTCCCTCCTCTGAACCCTCCTCCCCACCGGAATATCAACAAGTTCTCGCCAGAAGTTACAATTTCATTTAGGAAAGGAATGGAACCAGTGTTAAACAGAGGTGAACAGTGGTGAACAGTGCTTAAGTCAGCGAGAACAACTCATCAGTAACAGTCGTACCCAAGTTAACCTTCACACATTGAGGTCCTAGGTACCCAGTGATAACGGCCCGTGAGACCCAACAACAACCAGCGATGTGTTAATCCATCTACGATAGGAAGGCCTGCGACCACACCTCACTCATATAACACCTCTGTGAGGGAATTACTACACCACGTCAGGTCCCTCATAACACCATCTGTGAGGGAGTTACTACACCACGTGAGGCCCCTTATAACACCATCTGTGAGGGAATTACTACACCACGTGAGGCCCCTCATAACACCATCTGTGAGGGAATTAATACACCACGTGAGGCCCCTCACATCACCATCTGTGAGGGAATTACTACACCACGTGAGGTCCCTCATAACACCATCTGTGAGGGAATTTCTACACCACGTGGTCCCTCATAACACCATCTGTGAGGGAATTACTACACGAAGTCAGGTCCCTCATAACACCATCTGTGAGTGAACTACTACACCACGTGACGTCCCTCCTAACACCATCTGGGAGGGAGTTACTACACTACGTGCTTGCTGTTCAACACCTACAATAATCTGTATGTTCACTGTATGTTCCTTTACCTTTCTCTAATGAAGGCTTTTGTTAAACCACCAATGTATGTAATAAGTCATTTATGTCCAATGTGTATTTTCAGCCTTCGGGCTGCAGAACTTTTTCAATAAACCGTCAATTATTATTATTATTATTATTATTATTATTATTATGTTTTCCTTTTCGCGTAAGACCGTGTTGGAGGTGGTGATATAACGGCTCGATGCCCCTTGAAGCGATTTACAGATTATTTTAAACTTGGCAATAGGAAAGCGGGAGGGGGGGGGGGCACTGGTATACTTCGCCTCTGCTCAATTAGATAATAGTGATTGATCCGATTAAATTTAGCGGTTTACTGATGAATTTTATATCATATAATTTGCTAAACTGTTGTCAATGTATGAATATTTATACAATCTTTATTATAATATTCTGTAGGTTCATAATGACATCTGGGGACATTTGTGTCTGGCTTCGTTTTGACGGCGGTATAATTATCCTTAGTTCAGCAATATTAATATAATCTTACTCGCTTGGTATTATTGAATTTATGCCTTTCTTATGGACGTAAATATCTGCCATGGTCAATATTATGAGAGCAATAAACATCTCCAACGATGTATACTGACAAGATCAACCAGAGTGATAGCTTCCACCACCAATACTCGGTCACCCCTCCCGAATGTCAACCATAATAAGAATTGGCTTATTATAAAAATCGGTCGTTGTTATTTCTTATAGCAAGCGTCTATCCTCCTATTCCACCCTCCTACTGCTCTACATCCACCTCCTGTTCTACATCCACCTCCTGCTCCACCCACCTCCTGCTCCACCCTCCTCCTGCTCTACATCCACCTCCTGCTCTACATCCACCTCCTGCTCTACATCCACCTCCTGCTCTACATCCACCTCCTGCTTTACATCCACCTCCTGCTCTACATCCACCTCCTGCTCCACCCTCCGCCTGCTCCACCCACCTCCTGCTCCACCTTCCTCTTCATCCCTCAGCTTAGAACACAATCACAATTAGTCAGGAACTCTTCGGGAAGCTGTTGTGTCTTGTAACGATTAAAGATAAAGTTGGTGAGAATTTTTTATTCCTATAATTTTTGAAGACTATATAATATTCTGAAGAGTATAAAAAGTAAACATTGTATTTCATAAACTATAAAATCATAACATTTACTTATAATTACTCCGAGAAAATAGTAGTTAGAAAAGGCGTATGTATTTACTTTATTTGAGAGAGATAGGCGTAGCGTCACTTGCAAATCTATTCGACTACAGATCACTTGATGGCGACACGGAATGGAAATACTGCAATGTTTTGTTGCATTCCTACAAGACGTTTCCAGTTTCTTGGTAAATAATGATTCCTTGTTTAATTAATTCGCTGTAAGATAGTGCACACAACAGTACTGTTAATAATATTGTATTTGTAAAGAAAACAGAAATATCACGGCTGTTACTGATGACTAACGTCACTGTTTACCGAGACTTTAGAGTGAAGGGGACGGAGTAGACTCAGGGTTTCTAGGCACAGTTTCCAGCGATTTATATTTCTTTGCTCTCTAACAAGTGGTCTCCCTGAAGCCTGGTGTTGCCTGATTATGAACATAGTATCTCGGTTAAAGTTCATAATTGCAAAATGTTAGTCAGTGAATCACAACTGTCTCTGGGCACCGGGTCTGACCGACAGCTTCTCATAACAACAGTCGACCTTCAGCCTCACCATCAGCAGTATTTTGACACAATCACACTGTATATCTTGACCAACACTGATGGTGTTTATGGCGCCTCATATATTGAGAAACCTTATACCAGTGTGAGCTTATAAACTGTGTTATATAGTCTCATATCTTTGACTTGTGGACGATGAACTAAAACAGAGTTATAACGTCTGGCAAGACATTAAGGCGCCACAAACACTCAAGCGCGTTTAAGGCACATTATAATGATTATTATACAGTACTGTGTGTTGGGACGTTGCCAGGGGGTCCTTCCATATAACTATTACTGTTACAGTTATGTAAAAATTGTTGGTGTATCAGACGGGGGGGGGGGCTAGAGTTAAAAAAAAACGTTCTTACCTAGAAATGGTCACTGGTAGTAGAAAGTAACATGAATATTTGTGAGATAGTTGCAAAAAAGTTGAAAAATTTTAAGTTAAATACCCCCATGTCAAGACCTGGAACCATTGTTGTGGTCCTTCTTCCTCCACAGACTCTTCCAAATACTCAAGAATCAATCAATCCTCTGCCTTCTCTTTCATGGTTGGGTCTATATCACACACAGACCCTTTAGATTCATTCGTATCGGTTTCATGTTCTGGTTGGTACGGAGACAGATTCAAACATCTGAAGCAGGCAGTGCAGCAATAGCTGGCTGGGAGAGTTAACGAACTTTTGGGTGAGACTGCACCCGAACTAGCGTTACGTTGTTGGGGTGTGGAGGCCCGAGAGAACTGCGTCCTAACCTGGGACGTGGGTAGTCTCGAAACACACAGGTCCCTTCTACACAGGACCCGCAAGCCGTGGCTGAACAGGAAAATATAACTGCACGTGTAACCCAGAGGAACCTCAAAAACAGATCGTTTCAACGGATAATGTGACCATAACCTCAAACGGACTTCAAGCTGGAACATTGGCATTACCGAGACAGAGAAGAAATCTTTGAAATTATGAGTGAGAAAAATAGACATTATGGGATCAGCCAAGACTAACTGGGGGGGGGGGGGTGCTGACCTGATCGATCATATTGTTATATGCCTCACTGTGTAATAGACTGAGACAGAGAAACAGTGTGGTCATCATCATAGGTCCTATAATTATCTAATAATATACCTGTATGTAAACAAATATAATTATCGAGCTCCTGATAATATTATCTATGGAAGTTGGGTCGCAGTAATAAATATAGGCAGATCTAAGTAGTCGTGTGGGCGATAAAAGAATTAATATTGAAAATGCTGTACTTCAAGACTATTTGGTAGTAGAAATGACGAAGGAAACACCTATAGTCTCCCGTGTAAGGAATATTAATCATGAACATCTATTTCTTCCATAAACAATATACAAATATACCAGGTATCGCTGGAACACGCACATTACATTAAATCACCTGTCAAGAAACGTCAAGGTGTCGCCAGGGTTGTCACTGACTCGGATCACCACTGTTTCTCAGGAATTAACCTCAAGGTGAAGATTGGTAAACCATCCAAGGCTGACAAGAGCCATTACGATTAATACTGAAAATTTATGAAGTAAAAAGAACCATTCATTTAAAGCGGGTAGTCGAACGTTCATCAAGCTAATCACCCATAAGAATCCCAACCACTAGTCATGATTACGCGATAAAAAAAAAGGGTTTTGATTCTTCGTTAGAGAACAAAACGTAGAATATTCCTCATCGGGAAAGTTGTAAGTGTCTCCATCTATATTCCATTTGCTATGCTTTGACTTGGGATAAAATCAAACTCTTAATTTTAGAGGTCGACGAATTATCCTGAAAGATAAATTAGTAACCTGTGAACATGATGGTGTGGACAACTACACTATATAATTATCTCTTTTCAAGGCCGATGTCTATGTTATACATCCCTGCTAATATCAAAGGCGAAAACAAAGTCAACACAATTTTCAAACATCTCACATGTATATAGATAATCCCTCTTCTAACAGTACTCGCTTATTCCAAAACCTGCCAATGTTAGTTTTCATATCGACACAAATTTGCTAAATACGCGGCTACCATCATTATTTTTTTATGAACATGATTTTATCTGAGTGTTTCATCGAATGTTGGAAATTTTTACAGGTGTGAAATATTTGTTTGTATTCCTATGACGTAAATATGTAATGAAATGTGCAACAGTTATGTAATGTGTGTGCGTGTGCTGAATGACTGGTGACAACAAATTTACTGTGTTGAGTGGACGTGAGGGTAAAATTAACCTTTGTAACTTGAATACCGTTAATTAGTTGAATTGTAGTAACGTTTGGTGAGCACGTAGGTGTAAAGTCCCCTTCACTAGTATGCTTACTGGGGCTCGTCAGGTTTTGTGCAATGTGGCACCGCTGTGTTTGTTTACATTCGGCAGAAAGGAAACTCGCAATAGTAAACATACTATGGAATCAAACTAAAACAATATTAAAACAAATATCTCAATGCAATGATTTGAGAATGTTTATATGAAGAGTCCCTGTAAACGCAAGGGTGAAGGGGACTGTACACCGGTATTCGACAATGTTTTCCTATTGACTGCAAGTTTATGTGCATAGTGATATATTGTTAGTATACGATAATAAAGCAGTTCATGTATGTAAAAATTTTAATATTCACAATTCCATTGTAAACGTTAATGACGAATACAGTAAGTCGGCGCCAAGAACTGAATTGGTCAATTTTTACTGTAGTTTGAATAGTTACACACTTTTTCATCTTTCATTAAATATGATTAGGCAATATCGACTGTAAATAGATGAAGTAATTTTGCACCCGAATTTCGCTATGACACACCTCGGGTGCAGATAACAGTTTCACTCTCTGCACTTGATGCCCATGATGACAAGTTTCGGGTGCAAATAACTATTTCGTTATTTTAACTCGCGTGCAAATACCTTCGGCTACATCAGTTTTTCTTAGTCATAATAAAATATAAGTTTAAACATGTACGTGTTGATATATATCTTTCCAGTATAAACACACAGTTGCGAAAATTATGACGCGACGATAACATCCACCAGCAACACATGTCTGGTACACTGGATTGAATTTTGCGAGTGTCAACAGTCAACGTAAAACCTTGGCAGATCCATCTAGCGACTGCTCAACAAAATTTCAATCACACGTCGAGGGGTCTCATTCCTATTTTCCGTATAATTATAGTCTTTGCACACACACACAAAATATATACATTTTTGTCACGTAATATATATATATATATATATATATATATATATATATATATATATATATATATATATATATATATATATATATATATATTATATATATATATATATATATATATATATATATATATATATATATATATATATATATATATATATATATATATCTATATATATATATATATATATATATATATATATATATATATATATATATATATATATATATATATATATATCATGAATCCTGTGAAAACGTGGATAGGATGAAATCTTGATAAAATCACGAGGAAAAGGAAACATCTTCAGAGGCAACTCTTGAATAAAGACGAAAGCTAAGGTGCTCCGTTGTTTCCCTTTTCCCGTGTGATTATATATATATATATATATATATATATATATATATATACTGTACATCAGTTGACAAATTCTTCCTGTTTTTACTCCAGACGTTAACCGGGGATAAAAAAAAACTATATCTAATAAGTTAGAGTACATGTATCTGTATGACTATTACTACACAAAGTGAGAAATTTTCCCCACAAAACAGTAGTAACTCGAAGAAATTAAATTACTGTACTAACACCTCCCTTCAGATTCGTTTTACGTCGAACCGGGAATTCTAGTATTGAAATAATTTGTTTCTTTATATTTTTCATTGTGATTTGAAAGAATGTGACCTTTATTTTTGGGACAACTGCAAATTCAAGGATATATAATCCTTTTAACACTAGGAACGACAAAGGAAAGGACCTTCCAAAGTGGGCAGGGCATTGAAGAGGAGGGAAAATGTGGGGTTAAAAAAAAAAAGGTAACCTTTCCAAACCTATATTAACAAAATTCCTGCTTTATTTATCCGATGGAAGCGAATACACTGCTTCTGTAAACCTAGTTTCGTACACTGCGAATCGTGATTACGTTTACCAAGATACAACAATAATGACGGAAGCACACAACAAAACCTACAATAAATTGTGATAATACTCACCGCGATATGATCCATCCATGAGAACTTCACCGGAGGCCAATGTACTCACTCTGGTCGGCCACAAACCATCATCCTTCAATAGACAGCCCAGTCTTACACACAACACGGCTAATAATCTCTTGATATAATACACTGTAGACTTGATTTATGTATGTCTGTTCACTTAACAACACAATTAGTTGTGCCAGAACTCACCCAACACAAAAACAGTGATGGTGGAGCGGACACAGTCACACACACGTTGGTTAACTTGGTAAGTAGCGACTAATGTGCATTTTTCTCAGAGTTACAGCTGATTGGCTACTGCAAACCTGTCCGATTTCGTTCTGAAGTATTGATGTATTTTTGAATGAGTTTATTCCTAATCGTTGGAATGACCGTTTTCAACGAGAAAAATATTAAGTTAAATTATATAAAGATACATATATTCATTATATCAAACATAAGCACGTAGGAAGTTTATCAGAAATCTTATACATGAATTAACTGTTAAACTCTGGTAGCAAATTCACGCTTTCAAAGGATGCATTTAATATACACTTATTGTTACCAACAATAAGTCACACTAAGACAAATTACGTATCAGTAATACTACATCATGCAAAAACTAGCATTTTAAGAGATCAGAATCACATTGAAATATTACACGACCCCTAAAAGTTGGTGGGCGAGTGTGAGAGACTGGGGAGGTTGGCAGTTCGAACAAACAGCCGTCACCAGCGGCGGGAAATATGAAGTTGTTCGCAAAACAATTTTCTCTTTCTCTTGTTCCCGAGTTCACGACAAGATTTCTTCAGTCAAAATTTCAGTTAATTTTGGCATACATATATAATATAGTTATATCTGATAATATCTACAGTTACAGCAAATGTGAGAATAAATATACAACAAATTTACACTCATCTCCCCTTCCCCACTGATAAACAACATAGGTCTACCTTTCCTTCTCTCTCTTCGTCTCATGTCCTGTACTTGTATTCCACCTCCGTATTCTTTCATGCCTCCAGTCACTTTCAACCTTTCGTAGTCTATGCCATTTATGTTCATGCCTTCTAAGTTACCCGGTTATCTCTGTATTTCTTCCCGCCGGGTAACTCTCAATTTTATATCCTCCTCCAAATGAATCTCTTCCTTCTGTACTTCACCATTCCCACGTTATATCGTGACCATGCTTTAATCTCTCTCTCTCTCTCTCTCTCTCTCTCTCTCTCTCTCTCTCTCTCAGAAGATAATGCTGGAATATTATAAAACTGCGGATAAGACTTAACTGACAATTTTATTGCGTTACAGTATAATTCATCCCTCCATCACAATGACAGCGCCTTATCCTCCCACAATCATTTCACTACCAGTGTTATCTTCCCCACTACTTTCATCTGAGATCAAGTTAATTACAAAATTTTCAAGCAAGTGAATTAGAGCTGTATCTTTGGCTCTACATTCATCTTCTATTTTCAATGTATGTCTTATACAGTTTTGCCAATGCTCTGGGGTTGTGTTGGATTGCCTCATTTGTAATTCCCTCAACCTGCAGTGGTAAGGTGGTGGTCTGAGTAATTTGTGTCCGCTATTTGATCTATTTCATATTCCTGTTTTTCTTTTTGCTGTTTGCAGACCTGAAGTAATTCTACTTTTGTGAAGGAAGGATCATAACAGATGTTATTTGATCCTCGCCACTGCATTACTTCACACTTCTTGCTGCTACTCGTTGGTACTTTATTAATGATCTTAATGATCTTAACATCCTCCTTGGATGTTTTGGAGTAGTTGCTCTTTAAACCAGGCCTTAAACCGTTCATGATCCATTGAATCGTGGTAGTCACCCTTGGCTCCATTCTTGGACCTAAACATCAACAGAGCTCCGGGTATGAATCCCTGACGACCACCAGCATGCGCGATGATAAACCTCGCTCCTCTTCCTGATTTGAGTTTGGGTCCTGCTGATCCGTCATTCACAGTCCAACACCGCTCAACACATTGATTCTGGTTGATCCAGGTTTCATCTAGATATACCTCTGGACGGGGATTAGAGCTTTCTCTGTTCTTTTGTATGTATCTGAGGTATTTGTTTCTTGCAGCTACAATGTCCTCCTTCTCCATCAAGATTTTCCTGCCACTATGTACTTGAACCCCAGCTTCTTTACTATTTTATAAAGTGAACTCTGTGACCCTTTAAAACAGGCTGCTTTACCCTCTCCAACAATGCTGACAGTGTAGGTAGTTCACCTCTTTCATAAAACGAGAGGAGCTCTCTTCTGATGCATTCTCTATCAAAATAGTCAAGTTGTCCTACGACAGGTGAAGGTCTGGCACTTGGCGAACATATTACTCCGCCTGGCGATTTCTTTGCTTCTGCCTTGATTCTTTCCGCTGTGGTCATAGAGACCGGAGTTGCTGAGGCTGTCTTCTACACAACTTCTTTCTTCCATCGTTTCGCAAGAACCTTCTTGAGCAAAGAATTGGTGAACGTTCATGATGATATTCCTACTCTGGCTTTTCTATCTGCTTGGGGAGTGTAGAGAGGATCTGCCAACGTCATAGTGTCGTTTATTGCCTCTGATGTTATGCTGGACCCCGACAAGTTGTTCCATACATTCCTGCCGACAACACCCGTTTAAATATAGTGCAACCAAAACCATAAATGTATAAAATAAAATAACAAACGTAAGGTTTGTCCGGTAACTAAAGGGAATTTAGTGTTGCTTTTACATACCATATCCGGCAATGCTTATTCTAATAAAAAATTACAATGGAAAAGAGTTGTTTAGCTACTTGAATTGAGTATTAATAAAGCAATTCATCGTATATTAACCATTTGACTGTTAAGAGATTTAATCACATAACTCAGCCAGAGCAAGGGAGATGGGGAGGAGGAGGTATGTAACTCCTCCGCTGGGCCCTCCTTCCTCTCGTAATCTCATTAGACATTCTTCATTCGAGCAAAGACTACGCTCCTGCTCGGTTGGGTGGCGGGCACTGGTAAACACAGCTGTGAGTGCTAGCTCCCAAATTTGGGATGTTTTGGAGCCTATTACATTATCTGAAGGATATATAGACTTACCTACTTGTGTATAAGGACCTGTTTACCACACGAAAATAACTGCTCGGGGTCCCATCACTCCTGGCTGGGTGTTGTGGGATGTCAACATTGCCCCATGGAAAGCGAATTATCGCTTAAGAACTCTACATGGAAGAGTAAAGAAAAGATAGTATTGGACGAAGTTCTTGAAGACCTTGAGTTGAGTAGTGATGAGTCTAATACGAGTGATGAAGCACAAGGGAAGTTCGAAAGTGAGAAAATACAGCTACAACAAGAGGTAGTGAAAAAGAAAGAAAGTTCAAAAAGGATGAGGGAGACAAGCTGGCAAGAGGACAGTGAAAGCGGAGAAGTAAGAGAGGAGAAGAGACAAAAAAATCTTGGACAAAAAACGTGTGTGGGTGGTAATAATAATGGAAATAACAGAAAGGAGATAGTGGAGAATGGATCAAGAACAGAGCAAAGTATGGAATTTGAAGGAAGCAGACAAGAACACACACATGGTAATGTTGGTCGTGTCAGGAAGAGATTAATTTTTCCACAGTCATGCCCGATGACCTTCCTTGAAAAATTAAAATGGGCAGTACAACTAGGACGGGAGCATCGCAGCTTTGAGCCTCTTTTGAAAGAAGGAACACACAAGCCTTATCTTAGAGTGGGGACCATGGAGGCTGTGGAAATGTTGACAACTGTTGGGTACAAGGGATTACTGATGGTTTTGCCAGAGGAGAGCGACATACTACTTACAAAGGTTATAATCTTCAGGTACCCTGTAATACTAGATCCAGAATACTTATTGGA
>NW_024748643.1:0-19460 GCF_018991925.1 Homarus americanus
AAGCTTACGGCTATTTTAATTTTTGTTTTCATTATTTTTATTAGATAATGACACGTAAGACTTAAAGAATTTACGTTAATTACCTGTTAACTCTAAAAACTGGTAATTATTGACTGTTTCTCTCATAAGACTGGTAGTGATTGACTGTTTCTCTCATAAGACTGGTAATTATTGACTGCTTTTCTCGTAGGACTGGTAGTTATTGACTGTTTCTCTCACAAGACTGGTAATTATTGACTGTTTCTCTCATGAGACTGGCAATTATTGACTTTCTCTCATAAAACTGGTAGTTATTGACTGTTTCTCTCACAAGACTGGTAATTATTGTCTGTTTCTCTCATGAGACTGGCAATTATTGACTTTCTCTCATAAGACTGGTAATTATTGACTTTCACCCATAAGACTGGTAATTATTGACTGTTTCTGCCATAAAACTGGTAATTATTGACTGTTTCTCTCATAAGACTGATAATTATTAACTGTTTTCCATAAGATTGGTAATTATTGACTGTTTCTCTCATAATACTGGTAATTATTAACTGTTTCCCATAAGATTGGTAATTATTGACTTTCTCTCATAAGACTGGTAATTATTGACTGTTTCTGCCATAAGACTGGTAATTATTGACTGTTTCTCTCATTAGACTGGTAATTATTGACTGTTTCCCATTAGATTGGTAATTATTAACTGTTTTTCTCATAAGACTGGCAAACTGTTTCCCATAAGATTGGTAATTATTGACTGTTTCTCTCATAAGACATGTAATTATTGACTGTTTCTGCCATAAGACTGGTAATTATTGACTGTTTCTCCCATAAGACTGGTAATTATTGACTGTTTCTCTCATAAAACTGGTAGTTATTGACTGTTTCTCTCATATGACTGGTAATTATTGACTGTTTCTCTCATAAGACTGGTAGTTATTGACTGTTTCTCTCACAAGACTGGTAATTATTGACTGTTTCTCTCATGAGACTGGCAATTATTGACTTTCTCTCATAAGACTGGTAGTTATTGACTGTTTCTCTCACAAGACTGGTAATTATTGACTGTTTCTCTCATGAGACTGGTAATTATTGACTTTCTCTCATAAGACTGGTAATTATTGACTTTCACCCATAAGACTGGTAATTATTGACTGTTTCTGCCATAAGACTGGTAATTATTGACTGTTTCTCTCATAAGACTGATAATTATTAACTGTTTCCCATAAGATTGGTAATTATTGACTGTTTCTCTCATAATACTGGTAATTATTACCTGTTTCCCATAAGATTGGTAAATATTGACTTTCTCTCATAAGACTGGTAATCATTGACTGTTTCTGCCATAAGACTGGTAATTATTGACTGTTTCTCTCATAAGACTGGTAATTATTGACTGTTTCCCATTAGATTGGTAGTTATTGACTGTTTTTCTCATAAGACTGGTAAACTGTTTCCCATAAGATTGGTAATTATTGACTGTTTCTCTCATAAGACTGGTAATTATTGACTGTTTCTGCCATAAGACTGGTAATTATTGACTGTTTCTCCCATAAGACTGGTAATTATTGACTATTTTTCTCATAAGACTGGTAAACTGTTTCCCATAAGATTGGTAATTATTGACTGTTACTCTCATAGGACTGGTAATTATTGACTGTTTCTGCCATAAGACTGGTAATTATTGACTGTTTCTCCCATAAGACTGGTAATTATTGACTGTTTCTCTTATAAGACTGGTAGTTATTGACTGTTTCTCTCATAAGACTGGTAATTATTGACTGTTTCTCTCATAAGACTGGTAGTTATTGACTGTTTCTCTCACAAGACTGGTAATTATTGACTGTTTCTCTCATGAGACTGGCAATTATTGACTTTCTCTCATAAGACTGGTAGTTATTGACTGTTTCTCTCACAAGATCAAAATATTGACTGTTTCTCTCATGAGACTGGCAATTATTGACTTTCTCTCATAAGACTGGTAATTATTGACTTTCACCCATAAGACTGGTAATTATTGACTGTTTCTGCCATAAGACTGGTAATTATTGACTGTTTCTATCATAAGACTGATAATTATTAACTGTTTCCCATAAGATTGGTAATTATTGACTGTTTCTCTCATAATACTGGTAATTATTAACTGTTTCCCATAAGATTGGTAATTATTGACTTTCTCTCATAAGACTGGTAATTATTGACTGTTTCTGCCATAAGACTGGTAATTATTGACTGTTTCTCTCATAAGACTGGTAATTATTGACTGTTTCCCATTAGACTGGTAGTTATTGACTGTTTTTCTCATAAGACTGGTAAACTGTTTCCCATAGGATTGGTAATTATTGACTGTTTCTCTCATAAGACTGGTAATTATTGACTGTTTCTGCCATAAGACTGGTAATTATTGACTGTTTCTCCCATAAGACTGGTAATTATTGACTGTTTCTCTCATAAGGCTGGTAATTATTGACTGTTTCTCTCATAAGGCTGGTAATTATTGACTGTTTCTCTCATAAGACTGGTAATTATTGACTGTTTCTCTCATAAGACTGGTAATTATTGACTGCTTCCTTTCATATAAGACTTGGTAATTATTGACTGTTTCCCATAAGACTGGTAATTATTGACTGTTTCTCCCATAAGACTGGTAATTATTGACTGTTTCTGCCATAAGACTGGTAATTATTGACTGTTTCTCCCATAAGACTGGTAATTATTGACTGTTTCTCTCATAAGACTGGTAATTATTGACTGTTTCTCTCATAAGACTGGTAATTATTGACTTTCTCTCATAAGACTGGTAATTATTGACTGTTTCTCTCATAAGACTGGTAGTTATTCACTGTTTCTCTCATAAGACTGGTAATTATTGACTGTTTCTCTCATAAGACTGGTAATTATTGACTGTTTCTCTCATAAGACTGGTAATTATTGACTGTGTATCAACAACAGACTTGTGTTCAGCTCCACTATCATTTTCTTCCTTCCTTCGCCTTCTTTCATTATCACCTTTCATTATTACCTTTCATCATTATCACCTTTCAATATCACCTTCAATCATGATCCTCATCTTTCATTATCACCTTTCATTATCACCTTTCATTATCACCTTTCATTATTACCTTTCATTATCACCTTTCATTATCACCTTTCATTATCACCTTTCATTATTACCTTTCATTATCACCTTTCATTATCAAATTCCTCTCATTTCATCACCCCACATCACCTTCATTATCTTCACATCACCTCTCATTATCACCTTCACATCAATCTTCATTATCACCTCTCATTATCAAATCTTCATTAATCTTCATCTCCACACACCTTCATTATTACCTTCAATATTACCTCCACATACCTTCACATCAACTCTCATTATTACCTCCACATCACCCTTTATCATCACCTCCACACACTTCATTATCACCTCACATCACCTGCATCATCTCTGCACACACCTCCTCTCATCAAATCTCCACATCACCTTCACATCACCTTCACACACCTCCCCATCACCTCACACCTCCACACAACTTCACATCACCTCTCATCACCTTCATTATCACCTTTCATTATTACCTTTCATTATTACCTTTCATTATCACCTTTCATTATCACCTTTCATTATCACCTTTCATTATCACCTTTCATTATTACCTTTCATTATTACCTTTCATTATTACCTTTCATTATTACCTTTCATTATCACCTTTCATTATCACCTTTCATTATCACCTTTCATTATCACCTTTCATTATTACCTTTCATTATCACCTTTCATTATCACCTTTCATTATCACCTTTCATTATCACCTTTCATTATTACCTTTCATTATTACCTTTCATTATTACCTTTCATTATTACCTTTCATTATCACCTTTCATTATCACCTTTCATTATCACCTTTCATTATTACCTTTCATTATCACCTTTCATTATCACCTTTCATTATTACCTTCACCTTATGAAAACAGAAACTCAATGTAGATATTTGTCTCCCCATCCAAAGGTAGAAATATATTATACCTGGAACTACAAGTATTACATAATGACAGCCTTGTTCTTCTGCTGCCTTGTATCGCTGTAACCTATTAGGAGGTACAGGTTGTATTAAGTTGTATTATATACTGTTGTATGAAGATGTATTGTTGTATGGTGATATACCTGAGTGTTCACAGTCATGATCTTACAGGTGTTTTATCTCGGTTACCTTGATATACAGGTGTTTATACTCGGTTACCTTGATATACAGGTGTTTATACTCGGTTACCTTGACGTACAGGTGTTTATACTCGGTTACCTTGACGTACAGGTGTTTATACTCGGTTACCTTGACGTACAGGTGTTTTTACTCGGTTACCTTGATATACAGATGTTTGTACAGTTACCTGGACACATAAGTGCTTCTCTACGCCTACTCTTACTTCTCTCAATTACCTAGACATCAACCACTAGTGTCAATAAATGCCTTGATGAGAGTAAGGTGAGGATACAGCTCTTGTATGAATGTATCCTTACAAAATATACTGTAGTCTTCAAGTTGGTTGGCTGTATCCTACTTGATAAATTAATTCTGTACTTTACTGTAATGAAAATCTATGTTTATTTATGTTTGATTTGAATAACTGGAAAAATAAGACTTAATTTACCTAAAGACACCAGCTAGTAGACTATTTCCACTCACACTTTTACTAGACGTCACTTATTGCTATTTGTTTGACGATAGACGATTTTATTCACCTGGGGGGGGGTACACAATGGGTTAAGATAGTCATTATATCGGTGTTCATATACCTGTAGTTGTTTACCTGATGGCAGTGACTGTGTGTTTATCGATCTCGCTCATTAACAGGTGTGGGTGTACTTGATATAACATAGCTGAGGTTGTTGTTACTGATAGAGGGAGTTAGACAGACAGACAGACAAATAATCTCTAAAATCTTCATACAAGTTCACATTGGTTCAGCAGACAGTGCAGGTATAGAACGTGTACATAGACAGTGCAGGTATAGAACGTGTACATAGACAGTGCAGGTATAGAATGTACATAGACAGTGCAGGTATAGAACGTGTACATAGACAGTGCAGGTATAGAACGTGTACATAGACAGTGCAGGTATAGAATGTACATAGACAGTGCAGGTATAGAATGTACATAGACAGTGCAGGTATAGAATGTACATAGACAGTGCAGGTATAGAATGTACATAGACAGTGCAGGTGTAACATGTGTACATAGGCAGTCTCGGTACACAAACAATGGTAAATACTAAGTCGATTTGACCAATGACAACCAAAGAAAAACCATTTTAAATGTAATTATTTTGTTCACATTAAGAATGAAACAAATTAATGTCTAAGGGCCACTAAACTGTTTTATTTCTATAATTTAAACATATCATTAATAAACTAACGATTCTTCTATAATTCTCCCGTTTGACGACAGAAATTATATATTTTTCAACAAATTATACATTTAAGCTAAAATAATCGTTATGAATGAGTATATTTGAATATTTACGAGGATATAATATCAAACTATGCATGACTCTACAGTATTGTAGTCACATAGGTATAACACACATCATACACCTGTCTTAGGTTAATTAATACCTGTAAAAAGCTTCTTCAGGTATAGGTCAGTGATTTTTAAGTAGGTTTTTCGAGGTTCTGCTAGGAAGCTTCTGTCTCCCTCTCAATATTTGTTTTCTTTTCAGTTTTTAATGATTTCCTTCATTCTAACTATATTTTCTCCGTCTGCTACACTGTCAGTTGTCTTCTAACCTCCCTTCACCCGAAACTGAATTGTTGTTATAGAGTTGGTAAAATAAAGCTCTACAATGGCGGCATCTTTAGTTCCTGTTTTATTTGTTCATTTTAAGCTGTATTGATGTTTAATTTTCCAAGTTTACATCTGCAGTAGCAAACAAACAAAAATTGACAATTAATATATAAAACTGTTTATTATTCCAATATGTCTATGAAGTGATTACAATATGTCCGTGATGTGTCGCCCACTATGCCCTTTAATTGACTACCCTTCCAAAAGTGCACACAAGACACTCTGAAATGTTAAGTATGTTATAAGTAAAGGAACTAAGGGTGACTACTTAAACAGTGGTTAGGTTACGTTAGGTTAGTGTAAACATATGGAGTTACAGAAACTTAAAAATCTACTTATATTTATCGTTAATATTCGCCATATTCGCCATCATTGTCAACACACGCTTATACTCTGGCTATCCCCACTAGCGCTGTACTCTAAGCTAACTCCTATAACTTGAGAACAACTTAAAACCTGAATTAGAAAAAGCTTGTTTTTCTAATTACTACAGTTACCTTAAGAGCTTAGCGTACATGGATAACTAATTACAAAAATGTGTTGATGATAATTGGTAGATTTTTATTCGGTGAAATCGTCATACAAATTCATAATATTTGAGTACTGTATAGACATTTACTTACTAGGTACACAATGTATTTAGATATTACGGGTGTAGAATCAATATACAGAGACAGTGCAGGTATACAAACAATATACATAGACAGTGCAGGTATACAAACAATATACATAGACAGTGCAGGTATACAAACAATATTCATAGACAGTGCAGGTATACAAACAATATACAGAGACAGTGCAGGTATACAAACAATATACATAGACAGTGCAGGTATACAAACAATATACATAGACAGTGCAGGTATACGAACAATATACATAGACAGTGCAGGTATACAAACAATATACATAAACAGTGCAGGTATACAAACAATATACATAGACAGTGCAGGTATACAAACAATATACATAGACAGTGCAGGTATACAAACAATATACATAGACAGTACAGGTATACAAATAATATACAGAGACAGTACAGGTATACAAACAATATACATAGACAGTGCAGGTATATAAACAATATACATAGACAGTGCAGGTATACAAACAATATACAGAGACAGTGTAGGTATACAAATAATATACATAGACAGTACAGGTATACAAACATTATACATAGATAGTACAGGTATACAAACATTATACATAGACAGTACAGGTATACAAACAATATACAGAGACAGTACAGGTATACAAACAATATACATAGACAGTGCAGGTATACAAACAATATACAGAGACAGTACAGGTATACAACCAATATACATAGACAGTGCAGGTATACAAACAATATACATAGACAGTACAGGTATACAAACATTTTACATAGATAGTACAGGTATACAAACATTATACATAGACAGTACAGGTATACAAACAATATATATAGGAGCAGTGCAGGGCACAAACAAACAATATATAGACAGTACAGGTATACAAACAACATACAGAAATGTTACAAGGTATACAAACAACATAATAAGTAGATACAGGCATACAAACAATACAGAGACAGTACAGGTATACAAACAAAATACAGAGACAGTATAGTATACAAATATACATAGACAGTAGGTATACAAACTAATATATATAGACAGTGCAGGTATACAAACAATATACAGAGACAGTACAGGTATACAAACAATATACATAGACAGTGCAGGTATTCAAACAATATACAGAGACAGTGCAGGTATACAAACAATATACAGAGACAGTGCAGGTATGCAAACAATATACAGAGACAGTAGAGGTATACAAACAATATACAGAGACAGTACAGGTATACAAACAATATACATAGACAGTGCAGGTATACAAACAATATACATAGACAGTGCAGGTATACAAACAATATACATAGACAGTGCAGGTATACAAACAATATACAGAGACAGTACAGGTATACAAACAATATACATAGACAGTGTAGGTATACAAACAATATACAGAGACAGTGCAGGTATACAAACAATATACATAGACAGTGCAGGTATACAAACAATATACATAGACAGTGCAGGTATACAAACAATATACAGAGACAGTGCAGGTATACAAACAATATACAGAGACAGTGCAGGTATACAAACAACATACAGAGACAGTACAGGTATACAAACAATATACATAGACAGTGCAGGTATACAAACAATACACAGAGACAGTGCAGGTATACAACCAATATACATAGACAGTGCAGGTATACAACCAATATACATAGACAGTGCAGGTATACAAACAATATACATAGACAGTGCAGGTATACAAACAATATACATAGACAGTGCAGGTATACAAACAATATACATAGACAGTGCAGGTATACAACCAATATACATAGACAGTGCAGGTATACAAACAACATACCGTACAGAGACAGTGCAGGTATACAAACAATATACATAGACAGTGCAGGTATGCAAACAATATACATAGACAGGGCAGGTATACAAACAATATACATAGACAGGGCAGGTATACAAACAATATACATAGAGAGTGCAGGTATACAAACAATATACAGAGACAGTGCAGGTATACAAACAATATACAGAGACAGTATACACAAACAAATATAATACAGACAGCAGCCACAAACCAACATAATCAGAGACAGCAGGTATACAACCAATATACAGAGACAGTGCAGGTATACAAACAATATACATAGACAGTGCAGGTATACAAACAATATACAGAGACAGTACAGGTATACAAACAATATACATAGACAGTGCAGGTATACAAACAATATACATAGACAGTGCAGGTATACAAACAATATACATAGACAGTACAGGTATTCAAACAATATACAGAGACAGTACAGGTATACATACAATATACAGAGACAGTGCAGGTATACAAACAATATACAGAGACAGTACAGGTATACAAACAATATACATAGACAGTGCAGGTATACAAACAATATACATAGACAGTGCAGGTATACAAACAATATACAGAGACAGTGCAGGTATACAAACAATATACAGAGACAGTACAGGTATACAAACAATATACAGAGACAGTGCAGGTATACAAACAATATACAGAGACAGTGCAGGTATACAAACAATATACAGAGACAGTGCAGGTATGCAAACAATATACAGAGACAGTAGAGGTATACAAACAATATACAGAGACAGTACAGGTATACAAACAATATACATAGACAGTGCAGGTATACAAACAATATACATAGACAGTGCAGGTATACAAACAATATACATAGACAGTGCAGGTATACAAACAATATACAGAGACAGTACAGGTATACAAACAATATACATAGACAGTGTAGGTATACAAACAATATACAGAGACAGTGCAGGTATACAAACAATATACATAGACAGTGCAGGTATACAAACAATATACATAGACAGTGCAGGTATACAAACAATATACAGAGACAGTGCAGGTATACAAACAATATACAGAGACAGTGCAGGTATACAAACAATATACAGAGACAGTGCAGGTATACAAACAATATACATAGACAGTGCAGGTATACAAACAATATACAGAGACAGTGCAGGTATACAAACAATATACAGAGACAGTACAGGTATACAAACAATATACATAGACAGTGCAGGTATACAAACAATATACAGAGACAGTGCAGGTATACAAACAGCATACAGAGACAGTGCAGGTATACAAACAATATACAGGAACAGTACAGGCATACAAACAATATACATAGACAGTGCAGGTATACAAACAATATACATAGATAGTGCAGGTATACAAACAATATACATAGACAGTACAGGTATACAAACAATATACATAGACAGTGCAGGTATACAAACAATATACATAGACAGTACAGGTATACAAACAATATACATAGACAGTGCAGGTATACAAACAATATACAGAGACAGTACAGGTATACAAACAATATACAGAGACAGTGCAGGTATACAAACAATATACAGAGACAGTAGAGGTATACAAACAATATACAGAGACAGTACAGGTATACAAACAATATACATAGACAGTGCAGGTATACAAACAATATACATAGACAGTGCAGGTATACAAACAATATACATAGACAGTGCAGGTATACAATCAATATACAGAGACAGTGCAGGTATACAAACAATATACATAGACAGTGCAGGTATACAAACAATATACAGAGACAGTGCAGGTATACAAACAATATACATAGACAGTGAAGGTATACAAACAATATACAGAGACAGTGCAGGTATACAAACAATATACATAGACAGTGCAGGTATACAAACAATATACAGAGACAGTGCAGGTATACAAACAATATACAGAGACAGTACAGGTATACAAACAATATACAGAGACAGTGCAGGTATACAAACAATATACAGAGACAGTACAGGTATACAAACAATATACAGAGACAGTGCAGGTATACAAACAATATACAGAGACAGTACAGGTATACAAACAATATACAGAGACAGTGCAGGTATACAAACAATATACAGAGACAGTGCAGGTATACAAACAATATACAGAGACAGTACAGGTATACAAACAATATACAGAGACAGTGCATGTATACAAACAATATACATAGACAGTGCAGGTATACAAACAATACTAGAGAACAGTGCAGGTATACAAACAACATACAGAGACAGTGCAGGTATACAAACAATATACAGAACAGTACAGGTATACAAACAATATGAGGATGGTTGAGGACAGAGCAATATACATAGACAGTGCAGGTATACAAACAATGTACATAGACAGTACAGGTATACAAACAATATACATAGACAGTGCAGGTATACAAACACTGTACATAGACAGTACAGGTATACAAACAATGTACATAGACAGTACAGGTATACAAACATTGTACATAGACAGTGCAGGTATACAAACAATTTACATAGACAGTACAGGTATACAAACAATGTACATAGACAGTGCAGGTATACAAACAATGTACATAGACAGTACAGGTATACAAACAATGTACATAGACAGTGCAGGTATACAAACAATGTACAGAGACAGTACAGGTATACAAACATTGTACATAGACAGTGCAGGTATACAAACAATGTACATAGACAGTGCAGGTATACAAACAATATACATAGACAGTACAGGTATACAAACACTGTGCATAGACAGTACAGGTATACAAACAATATACATAGACAGGGATACAGGGCCAGTGGGTA
Source organism: Homarus americanus (assembly GCF_018991925.1). Taxonomy (NCBI): domain Eukaryota; kingdom Metazoa; phylum Arthropoda; class Malacostraca; order Decapoda; family Nephropidae; genus Homarus; species Homarus americanus. The sequence continues at coordinate 11,111 of NW_024748643.1, forward strand.
TACAAACAATATACAGAACAGTGCAGGTATACAAACAATATGCAAGAGAACAGTGCAGGTATACAAACAATATACGAGACAGTACAGGTATACAAACGTATACAGAGACAGTGCAGGTATACAATGTATACAGAAGACAGTGCAGGTATACAAACAATATACAGAGACAGTGCAGGTATACAAACAATATGCATAGACAGTGCAGGTATACAAACAATATATACATAGACAGTGCAGGTATACAAACAACATACAGAGACAGTGCAGGTATACAAACAATATACAGAGACAGTGCAGGTATACAAACAATATACATAGACAGTGCAGGTATGCAAACAATATACAGAGACAGTGCAGGTATACAAACAATATACATAGACAGTGCAGGTATACAAACAATATACATAGACAGTACAGTTATACAAACAATATACAGAGACAGTGCAGGTATACAAACAATATACATAGACAGTGCAGGTATACAAACAATATACATAGACAGTACAGGTATACAAAAAATATACATAGACAGTGCAGGTATACAAACAATATACATAGACAGTGCAGGTATACAAACAATATACAGAGACAGTGCAGGTATACAAACAATATACATAGACAGTGCAGGTATACAAACAATATACAGAGACAGTGCAGGTATACAACCAATATACATAGACAGTGCAGGTATACAATCAATATACATAGACAGTGCAGGTATACAAACAATATACAGAGACAGTGCAGGTATACAAACAATATACATAGACAGTACAGGTATACAACCAATATACATAGACAGTGCAGGTATACAAACAATATACATAGACAGTGCAGGTATACAAACAATATACATAGACAGTGCAGGTATACAAACAATATACAGAGACAGTGCAGGTATACAAACAATATACAGAGACAGTGCAGGTATACAAACAATATACAGAGACAGTGCAGGTATACAAACAATACAGAGACAGTACAGGTATACAAACAATATACATAGACAGTGCAGGTATACAAACAATATACATAGACAGTGCAGGTATACAAACAATATACATAGACAGTGCAGGTATACAAACAATATACATAGACAGTGCAGGTATACAAACAATACAAGAGACAGTGCAGGTATACAAACAATATACATAGACAGTGCAGGTATACAAACAATATACATAGACAGTGCAGGTATACAAACAATATACATAGACAGCAGGTATACAAACAATAGACATAGACAGTGCAGACAGTGCAGGTATACAAACAACATACAGAGACAGTGCAGGTATACAAACAATATATTACAGACAGACAGGTATACAAACAATATACATAGACAGTACAGGTATACAAACAATATACATAGACAGTGCAGGTATACAAACAATAAACAGAGACAGTGCAGGTATACAAACAATATACAGAGACAGTACAGGTATACAAACAATATACAGAGACAGTGCAGGTATACAACCAATATACAGAGACAGTACAGGTATACAAACAATATACATAGACAGTGCAGGTATACAAACAATATACAGAGACAGTGCAGGTATACAAACAATATACAGAGACAGTACAGGTATACAAACAATATACATAGACAGTGCAGGTATACAAACAATATACAGAGACAGTGCAGGTATACAAACAATATACAGAGACAGTGCAGGTATACAAACAATATACATAGACAGTGCAGGTATACAAACAATATACAGAGACAGTGCAGGTATACAAACAATATACATAGACAGTGCAGGTATACAAACAATATACAGAGACAGTGCAGGTATACAAACAATATACATAGACAGTGCAGGTATACAAACAATATACAGAGACAGTGCAGGTATACAAACAATATACAGAGACAGTGCAGGTATACAAACAATATACAGAGACAGTGCAGGTATACAAACAATATACAGAGACAGTACAGGTATACAAACAATATACATAGACAGTGTAGGTATACAAACAATATACAGAGACAGTATAGGTATACAAACAATATACAGAGACAGTGCAGGTATACAAACAATATACAGAGACAGTACAGGTATACAAACAATATACAGAGACAGTACAGGTATACAAACAATATACATAGACAGTGCACGTATACAAACAATATACAGAGACAGTGCAGGTATACAAACAATATACAGAGACAGTGCAGGTAAACAAACAATATACAGAGACAGTACAGGTATACAAACAATATACAGAGACAGTGCAGGTATACAAACAATATACAGAGACAGTACAGGTATACAAACAATATACAGAGACAGTGCAGGTATACAAACAATATACAGAGACAGTACAGGTATACAAACAATATACAGAGACAGTGCAGGTATATAAACAATATACAGAGACAGTGCAGGTATACAAACAATATACAGAGACAGTACAGGTATACAAACAATATACAGAGACAGTGCAGGTATACAAACAATATACAGAGACAGTGCAGGTATACAAACAACATACAGAGACAGTGCAGGTATACAAACAATATACAGAGACAGTGCAGGTATACAAACAATATACAGGGACAGTACAGGTATACAAACAACATACAGAGACAGTTCAGGTATACAAACAATATACAGAGACAGTGCAGGTATACAAACAATATACATAGACAGTACAGGTATACAAACAACATACAGAGACAGTGCAGGTATACAAACAATATACATAGACAGTACAGGTATACAAACAACATACAGAGACAGTGCAGGCATGTAACAAACAATATGAAGGAAGAGACAGTGTAAGGCATACAAACAATATACAGAGACACAGTGCAGGCATACAAACAATATATACAGAGATGTGTGCACAGGTATACAAACAATACATAGACAGTGCAAGGCCAAACAATATACAGAGACAGTGCAGGCATACAAAACAATATACAGAGACACAGTGCAGGTATACAAACAATATACAGAGACAGTGCAGGTATACAAACAATATACAGAGACAGTTTAGGTATACAAACAATATACAGAGACAGTGCAGGTATACAAACAATATACATAGACAGTGCAGGTATACAAACAATATACAGAGACAGTGCAGGTATACAAACAATATACAGAGACAGTGCAGGTATACAAACAATATACAGAGACAGTGCAGGTATACAATGTACTTAGGCAGTGTAGACAATAAGATGATCTGACTAATTCTATCTAGAAAGTCGTAATTCAGTAGTTATGACGTAGAGTTATATGTAAAAAGATCAATTAAAGTGTTTGAATTGCTAGAATTATTTAAAGTTCCAATAATTAATTTGATTATTGAACTTGTTGTATAATTTTCGACACATAAAAAGAATTAAACTGATCGTAAATGTTTGTGCACATGTATAATTACCTCACATATACATGAGTTAGTGTACAAAATTTAATCGTTTATATAATGTATACCTCACCTGGCTTCAAGGTTTAATTAATTAGTACCTGTAATTATAAGGCAATAACGTTCCTATGATAGTAAAACAATGCTGTATTTTTTCCCTCCATAAAACTTAATAAATGGCACACTCCAGATTACAATTTTAGGTCAGTAGCTATTAAGTAGAAGCTAGTTAATAAGTGAACTAGTGTCCTTATCTCCCTATATGGTGTTCCGCATAAGTATATATGTTACACTAACTAGGAACCTATGCCGATTAGCGATAATTTCTGTGTATTTATATTTTTGGAAACTTCTGACTGGCCATAAAGGGATCATCTTAAAAATACGTATAAGAGAAGAGCTTCGTCCAAAACCTAACCTAACCTAACGTAACTTAACCTAACTTCTTCACCATTATTGTCAACAAACACTCGTATTCCGGCTCTTCAATGACGCTCTACTATAAAGTTTCTATTGTACTTTGAGGCTTAAAAAACAAATTAAAGAAAGATTATGAAAATACATTGATGATCATAGATAGATGGATGGTAGTGTAGAGGATACCCAAGAAAATCTTTCGGAAAATCATAAAAAAATAATTAAAACTATAACGACATCAAAATGGCTGCTAAAATTTAAAATGGCCGCCAAAGCATAGACGGGAATACTAGAATATGAGTCAAATTTATGTTTATACTGATGAAAGTAAAACATTTCAACATTTAAACTACATGTACTTACAAAACAACTCACTGCATAATTGTTACAAGAGAAAAGGGCTGTACATAACGTATTTAGTAAAAATATACTTCATATACAGCTACCAGTAAAGTGTAGGTGTGTTAATCGTGATATATAGTACACACCTTGATGGCATACCGACTAATATACACACACTTCTCCAGCCATATCTTTCGAGTTCCATACAGGCTTTACTTAGTCCAGTTAATACACCAAGTGCTATCAGATCCTTTTTCCAGCCCCATTCACCTGAAGATGGCAATGGTGTAGTGGGTTTGAGGGCTAGACCCTATACACAGCCTGCTTGGTGTACCGCTGGAGGGTTGTGCTGCTTATGGGAATGCTCTGTTGGAGGGATTGCACCATATGGATAAATTGTCAACTTTGTCAACTTCAGTTTGTTTTAGCTTTATCGAATGCTAAGACAGTACATTTTTGGAGAGTTATAAATGTGCTTTTAAATACTTGTTTAGTCGGGCAATTGCTGAGGAGTACAAATACAGGAAATACGAGAAATTTATTCTGTTTGAGAAAATGTCTTCTTGCCTTTGCTTTTGAATCCTATCACTTTGTCACAGCCACTAAACGCATGGAAGAATAGTAGACCTTTGTATCGTTCTTACCCAAGCCTCTCAACTCAATAGGTAACCAGCTGCGTGTTCCAGGTGGTATAAAAGCAACCTTCCTCGTAAAGTTTATGGAACACAGTTGCTCCTCACTACAGTATCTGTATCATGATAAATGGCAGAAGCTTTATATCATTTTTCTAGACACATTTGGGTTATGAACACACACAGTCGAGTGTCTGCCTCCTCAGGTCACAAAGAACAGAGGTGGAGTCATCATCTGAGTTAGAGTCAGCTGATTCGTCTCTGGAAGCAAAACCTAAATTTTTCTTCGCTACTTTCTTTAAACTGTCTGCCAGGAGTGGGTACAAAACCTCTTTATTAATTTATTTTTCTTCTCTCCGTCTTGCTAGTTTAGTGAATGATATTATTGGTCTGTAATTATCAAAAACAACATCTGTTCCCATGTGCTAACTAGCATAATTGTTGACATTCCCTTCAAGGTGTTTCTGCATAGTTCTTGAAGGTAAATTCCCTGGCCTCATGATATGCGAGACGTGACCCATCAGTGACTATGGAGTCACCCTCAGGTTGTACCAACTGTGCTGGTATAATACTTTCTACACATGCCAACAATCTGTTGTTATTGTTGTACATCTCGTCGTCAAAACTACGTGCTGTCGTGTTTGTCATAATGTGAATGGATTTGTAGTCATCTTCTAGCGTGCCACCTTTTTTGTCTGCTTAGGTTAGTCTTTAAACAATGAAAAGTTTTGTGAAACAGTTTCTAAGAAAAACGATAAATGTGAATTTTAATTATCAGTTGATCTTAATTACATGTACAGAATTAATTTAATAATATAAATGTAATTTTATTTTATAGATTATATTTTAATTGGTTACGTAATAATTTTAGCATTCTGTGAATAGTTATACATAATTACCGTAATTTTTTACACATTTTCAATAAATTTGTCGGCCATCTTGAATTCTGTCTTCAATTTTGATTTTTTCTTCAAATTTCAGTTGGTCTTGTAAGTTGTTAGCCTCTCCTGGCCTTATCCTCTACCCTATAGATGATAGATAGTAAAACCTTGAGACAAGTTCACGTTGACTCGGCCTCTACAGAGACAGACCAGATATAAACCAAAATGTGGTCCAGATAATGAAGGTATACAGACAGTATACATAGACCAGTGAAGATATACAAATAGACAGTGAAGGTATACATAAACAATATTGGTATACAAACAATAACGGATATGTGGATAATATAGATCAAATACTATCTAATTTACCAAGTTGTTTTACTGACACACCCAGTACTTAGCATTGGTAACATATATTTTACAAAGGTACCGATATACACCTATACTATAATACTTTATCCTTACACTCCATTGGTAACTTATCACGTAATGCTCCAATGTAAATGAAAATATGGTTTAGACAGGTAAGGTAAGGAATGTGATACTTATCTAATTTTGTGGATTTTGAGTAGATTGAAATGAAGATATAAACAATAGATTAATCTCTCATAGGGATTAACACTGTGACAACTTGACAAGATATGGGTATGTGTTAGAACTTGCTCGGGGTTGGTTAATCTTTGGAGAGTTATTAGTGATATTGGTGTTATTTATGTTGTTAATTTACTTTGAGTCATAACTGTAAGGAGTTTAGGTCATTTTTTGCTGAGGTGTTAATCTCTAAAAGTTAATACAGAAGTTAACATAAAAAGATGCAATAAATGTGTGTTTATTTTGTTAGTGATAGTGTATGTATGGCCGTGACTACACTTAATTAAAATACCGTAGTTGTTAAATTGTCATTGATATAACATGAACTAGACACTATTTAACTGTTCGTTGGTGGTAGTTAACTGTAATGGTTTAAGTGAAAAGTGTCTTGAGTCACTTATGGTTTAGTTATTGTAGAATTTAAGTAAAAGTTTAGCTTAAGTGAATTCCAATATTATGATAGTATATAGATATTTAAATTTATTTTACTTCTACTTATTTGCCTCTAATTACATTATCTACTGAGTACATATACACCTGTAATTAAATTATATTCATATATACCTGTAATTCCATACTATGCATATATTCGTACTTGTAATTTAACCATGAGCGAATATCCTCAAATCTTAACACCAAAAAAATTATCTTTCTCGTTCATTTCACTTCAGGTTATTTGTCTTAAAGAAATAAATATTCTTTGATAAGAAAATAAAAATACAATGGTTGTGTGGTGTGGTGAGATGTGTTAGTGTATTATTTTCAGAGATGTGTATTTTCTTGTTAAGTGATTGTTGTGGTAAAGAGTGTGTGTGTGTGTGTTTGGCTGAAGAACATGTTATAATTTCAGAGACTTGTTCGTGAGTGTTGTTCTATCCAGTTTGTTCATTCTAAGAGTACAGTTCAATTTACATTTTAGTACATATGTGGTAATTAACTTGACCCAATGCCACTTGAGTGTTTCCTGCAGAAGTTGTGTCAGTATAGTTAGGACTTGACCTTAGGTGTTCCTTAGGTCGGTGCCAGACGTGACCTGTGCCACGCTATTGTCAGATCTACTTCACCTGTGCCTAGTAATTATCTCCTACCTTGAGTGACGATACATTTTTTACCTGTTGTTTTTGGACAGTTTGATGGCTCAATTATCTTCCTTGTCTCGTCACAATTATCAATATCGTGTTATTATCAGGTGATATAATGCCCTGTTGGAGATTATTTAACATATATATAGGTAATAGCTTTATTTAAGACAGTCATCATTATTACTCTAACAGGTGTGTCAGGACAGGTGTGCCTTGCTTACTTCGGCCTGAACTATTGATTTGTAGAAGCGTGGCGGACACTTCCATGACGGTGGGAGGTGTATATGTGTGTGTGTGTGTGTGTGTGTGTATCACCTCTGCTTAGTCTATACAGGAATTCACTTTGTAGTCAACCGAGTTTTGTAGTTTTCTTGTTTTTGGTTTTTATTTAAGAGTTTCGTGAGTGATACTTTAATTTGTTATTGTCACTCAGGTGTATTGATCATGTACATGGACAGATAGTGACAGGTAGATGATGGTGACAGGTAGATGATGATGACAGGTAGATGATGGTGACAGTACTTACGTTTCTGGAGGATCAGCTGTCTATATACGTTACTGTCAGCGGTTTAACTCTTCATTTTGTTGGTCAGGTTAACATTTAGGACCATTTGGGGATACAGGAGGTCAGGTGCCACCATTTTGTTGATGTCCCGGGACACGACATGGCCGGCCGCCCACAGTGCCACAACACGGAGGAGGGCGGCACTCATGGCACTCATCACCCATGACCACTGATCAACACTAATTAAGATTCACTTTATTCTCAATGACCTCTGACCTCTAATAACCTGTTGTTGTTTTGGTCATAATTTGGCAATGATTCGAGACAGCCTCAGACTGGTCCAGGTAACAGATAGTCAGATTTGGCCCCTGATTAAATCATTAACTACGAAGGTTGAGTTGTGTTGGCCTATGGTTAAGTCGTTTGAGCCGAAGGTTGAGTTGTGTTGGCCTTTGGTCAAGTCGTTTGAGCCGAAGGTTGAGTTGTGTTGGCCTTTGGTTAAGTCGTTTG
>NW_024748644.1:0-9867 GCF_018991925.1 Homarus americanus
GGTAGGCTTCTCAAGGGGTTAAATCATCATACAGGTAAGCTTCTCAAGGGGATAAATCATCATACAGGTAAGCTTCTCAAGGGGTTAAATCATCATACAGGTAGGCTTCTCAAGGGGTTAAATCATCATACAGGTAGGCTTCTCAACGGGTTAAATCATCATAAAGGTTAGCTTCTCAAGGGGGTTAAATCATCATACAGGTAAGCTTCTCAAGGGGTTAAATCATCATACTAGTAGGCTTCTCAAGGGGTTAAATCATCATAAAGGTAAGCTTCTCAAGTGGTTAAATCATCATACAGGTAAGCTTCTCAAGGGGTTAAATCATCATATAGGCAGGATTCTCAAGGGGTTAAATCATCATACAGGCAAGCTTCTCAAGGGCTAAAATCATCATACAGGTAAGCTTCTCAAAGGGTTAAATCATCATACAGGTAGGCTTCTCAAGGGGTTAAATCATCATACATGTCAGCTTCTCAAGGGGTTAAATCATGATGCAGGTAGGCTTCCCAAGGGCTTAAATCATCATACAGGTAGGCTTCTCAAGGGGGTTAAATCATCATACAGGGAAGCTTCTCAAGGGGTTAAATCATCATACAGGTGAGCTTCTCAAGGGGTTAAATCATCATACAGGTAAGCTTCTCAAGGGGTTAAATCATCATACAGGTAAACTTCTCAAGGGGTTAAATCATCATACAGGTAAGCTTCTCAACGGGTTAAATCATCATATAGGTAGGATTCTCAAGGGGTTAACTGCTTCAGAAATGAAGTGTTAAATCATCATACAGGTAAGCTTCTCAAGGGTTTAAATCATCATGCAGGTAGGCTTCTCAAGGGCTTAAATCATCATACAGGTAGGCTTCTCAAGGGGTTAAATCATCATACAGTTAACCTTCTCAGGGTGTTAAATCATCATACACGTAGGCTTCTCAAGGGGTTAAATCATCATACAGGTAGGCTTCTCAAGGGGTTAAATCATCATACAGGTAAACTTCTCAAGGGGTTAAATCATCATACAGGTAAGCTTCTCAAAGGGATAAATCATCATACAGGTAAGCATCTCAAGGGGTTAAATATTCATACAGGTAAGCTTCTCAAGGGGTTAAATCATCATACAGGTAGGCTTCTCAAGGGGTTAAATCATCGTACAGGTAAGCTTCTCAAGGGGTTAAATCATCAAACAGGTAGGCTTCTCAAGGGGTTAAATCATCATACAGGTAAGCTTCTCAAGGGGTTAAATCATCATACAGGTAGGCTTCTCAAGGGGTTAAATCATCATACAGGTAGGCTTCTCAAGGGAGTAAATCATCATACAGGTAAGTTTCTCAAGGGGTTAAATCATCATTCAGGTAGGCTTCTCATGGGGTTAAATCATCATACAGGTAGGCTTATCAAGGGGTTAAATCATCATACAGGTAAACTTCTCAAGGGGTTAAATCATCATACAGGTAAGCTTCTCAAGGGGATAAATCATCATACAGGTAAGCATCTCAAGGGGTTAAATCATCATACAGGTAAGCTTCTCAAGGGGTTAATTCATCATACAGGTAGGCTTCTCAAGGGGTTAAATCGTCGTACAGGTAAGCTTCTCAAGGGGTTAAATCATCATACAGGTAGGCTTCTCAAGGGGTTAAAACATCATACAGATATGCTTCTTAAGGGGTTAAATCATCACACAGGTAGGATTCTCAAGGGGTCAAATCATCATACAGGCAAGCTTCTCAAGGGGTTAATTCATCATACAGGTAAGCTTCTCAAGGGGTTAAATCACAGGTAGGCTGCATTGCGGTTAAATCATCATACAGGTAAGCTTCTCAAGGTTAAATCATCATACAGGTAAGCTTCTAAGGGGGTTAAATCATCATACAGGTAAGCTTCTCAAGGGGTTAAATCATCATACAGGTAAGCTTCTCAAGGGGATAAATCATCATACAGGTAAGCTTCTCATGGGGTTAAATCATCATAAAGGCAAGCTTCTCAAGGGGTTAAATCATCATACACGTAAGGTTCTCAAGGGTTTAAATTATCATACAGGTAGGCTTCTCAAGGGGTTAAAGCATCATACACGTAAGGTTCTCATGGGTTCAAATTATCATACAGGTAGGTTTTTCAAGGGCTTAAATCATCATACAGGTAAGCTTCTCAAGGGGTTAATTCATCAAACAGGTAGGCTTCTCAAGGGGTTAAATCATCAAACAGGTAAGCTTCTCAAGGGATTAAATCATCATACAGGTAGGCTTCTGAAGGGGATTAAATCATCATACAGGTAAGCTTCTCAAGGGGTTAAATCATCATACAGGTAAGCTCAAGAAGTTAAATCATCATACAAGTAAGCTTCTCAAGGGGTTAAATCATCATACAGTTAGGCTTCTGAAGGGGTTACATCATCATACAGGTAAGCTTCTCAAGGGGTTAAATCATCATGCAGGTAGGCTACTCAAGGGGTTAAATCATCATACAGGTAAGCTTCTCAAGGGGTTAAATCATCATATAGGTAAGCTTCTCAAGGGGTTAAATCATCATACAGGTAAGCTTCTCAGCAGGATTTAAATCATGATGCAGGTAGACTTCTCAAGTGCTTAAATCATCTTTAGGGGTATTCTTCTCAAGAGGATAAATCATCATACAGGTAAGCTTCTCAAGGGGTTAAATCATCATACAGGTAAGCTTCTCAAGGGGTAAATCATCATAAAGATAGGCTTCTCAAGGGGTTAAATCATCATGCAGGTAGGCTTCTCAAGGGCGTAAATCATCATACAGGTAGTCTTCTCAAGGGGTTAAATTATCATACCGGTAGGCTTCTCAAAGGGTTAAATCATCATACAGGTAGGCTTCTCAAGGGGTTAAATCATCATACAGGTAGTCTTCTCAAGGGGTTAAATCATCATACAGGTAGGCTTCTCAAGGGGATAAACAATCATACAGGTAAACTTCTCAAGGTGTTAAATCATCATATAGGTAAACTTCTCAAGGTGTTAAATCATCATACAGGTAAACTTCTCAAGGGGTTAAATCATCATACAGGTAGGCTTCTCAAGGGGTTAAATCATCATACAGGTAAGCTTCTCAAGGGGTTAAATCATCATACACGTAAGCTTCTCAAATGTTTAAATCATAATACAGGTAAGCTTCTCAAGGGGTTAAATCATCATACAGGTAAGCTTCTCAAGGGGATAATTCAACATACAGGTAAGCATCTCAAGGGGTTAAATCATCATACATGTAAGCTTCTCAAGGGGTTAAATCATCATACAGGTAGGCTTCTCAAGGGGTTAAATCATTATACAGGTAAGCTTGTCAAGGGGTTAAATCATCATACAGGTAGGCTTCTCATGGGGTTAAATCATCATACAGGTAAACTTCTCAAGGGGTTAAATCATCATACAGGTAAGCTTCTCAAGGGGATAAATCATCATACAGGTAAGCATCTCAAGGGTTTAAATCATCATACAGGCAAGCTTCTCAAGGGGTTAAATAATCATACAGGTAGGCTTCTGAAGGGGTTAAATCATCGTACAGGAAAGCTTCTCAGGGGGTTAAATCATCATACAGAAAGGTTTCTCAAGGGGTTAAATCATCATACAGGTAGGCTTATCAAGGGGTTAAATCATCATACAGGTAAGCTTCTCAAGGGGTTAAATCATCATACAGGTAAGCTTCTCAAGGGGTTAAATCATCATACAGGTAAGCTTCTCAAGGGGTTAAATCATCATAAAGGTAGGCTTCTCAAGGGGTTAAATCATCATACAGGCAAGCTTCTCAAGGGGTTAAATCATCATACAGGTAGGCTTCTCAACGGGATAAATCATCAAACAGGTAAGCTTCTCAAGGGGTTAAATCATCATACAGGTAAGCTTCTCAAGGGGTTAAATCATCACACAGGTATGCTTTTCAAGGGATTAAATCATCATACAGGTAGGCTTCTCAAGGGGTTAAATCATCATACAGGTAAGCTTCTCAAGGGATTAAATCATCATACAGGTAGGCTTCTCAAGGGGTTAAATCATCATACAGATAAGCTTCTCAAGGGGTTAAATCATCATACAGGTAGGATTCTCAAGGGGTTAAATCATCATACAGGCAAGCTTCTCAAGGGCTAAAACCATCATCCAGGTAAGCTTCTCAAAGGGTTAAATCATCATACAGTTAGGCTTCTGAAGGGTTTAAATCATCATACATGTAAGCTTCTCAAGGGGTTTAATCATCATACAGGTATGCTTCTCAAAGGGTTAAATCATGATGCAGGTAGGCTTCTCAAGGGCTTAAATCATCATACAGGTAGGCTTCAGAAGGGGATAAATTATCATACATATAGGCTTCTCAAGGGGTTAAATCATCATACAGGTGAGCTTCTCAAGGGGTTAAATCATCATACAGGTAACCTTCTCAAAGGGTTAAATCATCATACAGGTAGGCTTGTCAAGGGGTTAAATCATCATACAGGTAAGCTTCTCAAGGGGTTAAATCATCATTCAGGTAGGCTTCTCATGGGGTTAAATCATCATACAGGTAAACTTCTCAAGGGGTTAAATCATCATACAGGTAAGCTTCTCAAGGGGATAAATCATCATACAGGTAAGCATCTCATGGGGTTAAATCATCATACAGGTAAGCTTCTCAAGGGGTTAAATCATCATACAGGTAGGCTTCTGAAGGAGTTAAATCATCGTACAGGTAAGCTTCTCAAGGGGTTAAATAATCATACAGGTAGGCTTCTCAAGGGGTTAAATCATCATACAGGTAAGCTTCTCAAGGGGTTAAATCATCATACAGGTAAGCTTCTTAAGGGGATAAATCATCATACAGGTAAGCTTCTCATGGGGTTAAATCATCATAAAGGTAAGCTTCTTAACGGGTTAAATCATCATACAGGTAAGCTTCTCAAGGGGTTAAATCATTATACAGGTAGGCTTCTCAAGGGGTTAAATCACCATACAGGTAGGCTTCTCAAGGGTTAAATCATCATACAGGTAAGCTTCTCAGGGGTTAAATCATCATACAGGTAAAGCTTCTCAAGGGGTTGTCAGCATCATACAGGTAAGCTTCTCCAAGGGTTAAATCATCATACAGGTAGGCTTCTCAAGGGTTAGAAATCATCATACAGGCAAGCTACTCAAAGGGTTAGAAATTATCCCATACAAGGTGACTTCTCAACTTGGATAAATCATCATACAGATAAAGCTTCTCAGAGAGTTAAATCATCATACACAGGTAAGCTTCTCAAGGGGTTAAATCATCATACAGGTAAGCTTCTCAAAGGGATAATTCATCATACAGGTAAGCATCTCAAGGGGTTAAATCATCATACATGTAAGCTTCTCAAGGGGTTAAATCATCATACAGGTAGGCTTCTCAAGGGGTTAAATCATCATACAGGTATGCTTTTCAAGGGATTAAATCATCATACAGGTAAGCTTCTCTAGGGGTTAAATTATCATACAGGTATGCTTCTCAAGGGGTTAAATCATCATACAGGTAAGCTTCTCAAGGGGTTAAATCATCATACAGGTAGGATTCTCAAGGGGTTAAATCATCATACAGGCAAGCTTCTCAAGGGCTAAAATCATCATACAAGTAAGCTTCTCAAAGGGTTAAATCATCATACAGGTAGGCTACTCAAGGGGTTAAATCATCATACATGTAAGCTTCTCAAGGGGTTTAATCATCATACAGGTATGCTTCTCAAGGGGTTAAATCATGATGCAGGTAGGCTTCTCAAGGGCTTAAATCATCATACAGGTAGGCTTCTCAAGGGGTTAAATCATCATACAGGGAAGCTTCTCAAGGGGTTAAATCATCATACAGGGGAGCTTCTCAAGGGGTTAAATCATCATACATGTAAGCTTCTCAAGGGGATAAATCATCATACAGGTAAGCATCTCAAGGGGTTAAATCATCATACAGGTAAGCTTCTCAAGGGGTTAAATCATCATACAGGTAAGCTTCTCAAGGGGTTAAATCATCATACAGGTAGGATTCTCAAGGGGTTAAATCATCATACAGGCAAGCTTCTCAAGGGCTTAAATCATCATACAGGTAAGCTTCTCAAAGGGTTAAATCATCATACAGGTAAGCTTCTCAAAGGGTAAAATCATCATACAGGTAGGCTTCTGAAGGGGTTAAATCATCATACATGTAAGCTTCTCAAGGGGTTGAATTATCATACAGGTAGGCTTCTCAAGGGGTTAAATAATCATACATATGAAACTTCTCAAGGGTTAAATCATCACTTTGAGTAAGCTTCTCAAAGGATAAATCATCATACAAATTAAGCATCTCAAAGAAGTTAAAATAATCATACCAGGTGAAAACCTCCAAGGGGTTAAATCATCATACAGGTAAGCTTCTCAAGGGTTAAATCATCATACAGGTAAGCTTCTCAAGGGGTTAAATCATCATACAGGTAAGCTTCTCAAGGGTTAAATCATCATACAGTAAGCTTCTCCAAGGGTTGAATCATCATACAAGGAAAGCATCTAGGGGTTAAATCATCATACAGGTACTGGAGTTTTTCTGGGAAGCAGAAATCATCTTCAAATTAAGCTTCTCAAGGAGTTAAATCATCAAACAGGTAGGCTTCTCAAGGGGTTAAATCATCATACAGGTAAGCTTCTCAAGGGGTTAAATCATCATGCAGGTAGGCTTCTCAAGGGCTGAATCATCATACAGGTAGGCTTCTCAACGGGTTAAATTATCATACAGGTAAGCTTCTCAAGGGGTTATATCATCATACAGGTAGGCTTCTCAAGGGGTTAAATCAACATACAGGTAAGCTTTTCAGGTGGCTAAATCATCATACACGGAGGATTCTCAAGGGGTTAAATCATCATGCAGGTAGGCTTCTCAAGTGGTTAAGCCATCATACAGGTAAACTTCTTAAGGGGTTAAATCATCATAGAGGTAGGCTTCTCAAGGGGTTAAATCATCATACAGGTAGGCTTCTCAAGGGGTTAAATCATCATACAGGTAGGCTTCGCAAGGGTTTAAATCATCATACAGGTAAGCTTTTCAAGGGGTTAAATCATCATACAGGTAGGCTTCTCAAGGGGTTAAATCATCATGCAGGTAAGCTTCTCAAGGGGTTAAATCATCATACAGGTAAGCTTCTCAATGGATTAAATCATCATACAGGTAAGCTTCTCAAGGGGTTAAATCATCATACAGGTAGGCTTCTCAAGTGGTTAAATCATCATAGAAGGTAAGCTTCTCAAAGGGTTATATCATCATGCAGGTAAGCTTCTCAAGGGGTTAAATCATCATACAGGTAAGCTTCTCAAGGCGATAAATCATCATACAGGTAAGCTTCTCAAGGGGTTAAATAATCATACAGGTAAGCTTCTCAAGGGGTTAAATCATCATACACGTAAGCTTCTCAAGGGTTTAAATCATCATTCAGGTAAGCTTCTCAAGGGGTTAAATCATCATACAGGTAGGCTTCTCATGGGGTTAAATCATCATACAGGTAAACTTGTCAAGGGGTTAAATCATCATACAGGTAGGCTTCCCAAGGGATTAAATCATCATACAAGTAGGCTTCTCAAGGGGTTAAATCATCATACAGGTAAGCTTCTCAAGGGGTTAAATCATCATACAGGTAGGATTCTCAAGGGGTAAAATCATCATACAGGCAAGCTTCTCAAGGGCTTAAATCATCATACAGGTAAGCTTCTCAAAGGGTTAAATCATCATACAGGTAGGCTTCTCAAGTGGTTAAATCATCATACATGTAATCTTCTCAAGGGGTTAAATCATGATGCAGGTAGGCTTCTCAAGGGCTTAAATCACCATACAGGTAGGCTTCTCAAGGGGTTAAATCATCATACAGGGAAGCTTCTCAAGGGGTTAAATCATCATTCAGGTAAACTTCTCAAGGGGTTAAATCATCATACAGGTAAGCTTCTCAAGGGGTTAAATCATCATACAGGTAGGCTTCTCAATGGGTTAAATCATCATACAGGTAAGCTTCTCAAGGGGTTAAATCATCATACAGGTAGGATTCTCAAGGGGTTAAATCATCATACAGGTAAGCTTCTCAAGGGGTTAGATCATCATACAGGTAAGCATCTGAAGGGGTTAAATCATCATACAGGTAGGTTTTTCTAGGGCTTAAATCATCATACAGGTAAGCTTCTCAAGGGGTTAAATCATCATACAGGTAGGCTTCTCAAGGGGTTAAATCATCATACAGGTAGGCTTATCAAGGGGTTAAATCATCATACAGGTAAGCTTCTCAAGGGGTTAGATCATCATACAGGTAAGCATCTGAAGGGGTTAAATCATCATACAGGTAAGCTTCTCAAGGAGTTAAATCATCAAACAGGTAGGCTTCTCAAGGGGTTAAATCATCATACAGGTAAGCTTCTCAAGGGGTTAAATCATCATGCAGGTAGGCTTCTCAAGGGCTGAATCATCATACAGGTAGGCTTCTCAACGGGTTAAATTATCATACAGGTAAGCTTCTCAAGGGGTTATATCATCATACAGGTAGGCTTCTCAAGGGGTTAAATCAACATACAGGTAAGCTTTTCAGGTGGCTAAATCATCATACACGGAGGATTCTCAAGGGGTTAAATCATCATGCAGGTAGGCTTCTCAAGTGGTTAAGCCATCATACAGGTAAACTTCTTAAGGGGTTAAATCATCATAGAGGTAGGCTTCTCAAGGGGTTAAATCATCATACAGGTAGGCTTCTCAAGGGGTTAAATCATCATACAGGTAGGCTTCGCAAGGGTTTAAATCATCATACAGGTAAGCTTTTCAAGGGGTTAAATCATCATACAGGTAGGCTTCTCAAGGGGTTAAATCATCATGCAGGTAAGCTTCTCAAGGGGTTAAATCATCATACAGGTAAGCTTCTCAATGGATTAAATCATCATACAGGTAAGCTTCTCAAGGGGTTAAATCATCATACAGGTAGGCTTCTCAAGTGGTTAAATCATCATAGAAGGTAAGCTTCTCAAAGGGTTATATCATCATGCAGGTAAGCTTCTCAAGGGGTTAAATCATCATACAGGTAAGCTTCTCAAGGCGATAAATCATCATACAGGTAAGCTTCTCAAGGGGTTAAATAATCATACAGGTAAGCTTCTCAAGGGGTTAAATCATCATACACGTAAGCTTCTCAAGGGTTTAAATCATCATTCAGGTAAGCTTCTCAAGGGGTTAAATCATCATACAGGTAGGCTTCTCATGGGGTTAAATCATCATACAGGTAAACTTGTCAAGGGGTTAAATCATCATACAGGTAGGCTTCCCAAGGGATTAAATCATCATACAAGTAGGCTTCTCAAGGGGTTAAATCATCATACAGGTAAGCTTCTCAAGGGGTTAAATCATCATACAGGTAGGATTCTCAAGGGGTAAAATCATCATACAGGCAAGCTTCTCAAGGGCTTAAATCATCATACAGGTAAGCTTCTCAAAGGGTTAAATCATCATACAGGTAGGCTTCTCAAGTGGTTAAATCATCATACATGTAATCTTCTCAAGGGGTTAAATCATGATGCAGGTAGGCTTCTCAAGGGCTTAAATCACCATACAGGTAGGCTTCTCAAGGGGTTAAATCATCATACAGGGAAGCTTCTCAAGGGGTTAAATCATCATTCAGGTAAACTTCTCAAGGGGTTAAATCATCATACAGGTAAGCTTCTCAAGGGGTTAAATCATCATACAGGTAGGCTTCTCAATGGGTTAAATCATCATACAGGTAAGCTTCTCAAGGGGTTAAATCATCATACAGGTAGGATTCTCAAGGGGTTAAATCATCATACAGGTAAGCTTCTCAAGGGGTTAGATCATCATACAGGTAAGCATCTGAAGGGGTTAAATCATCATACAGGTAGGTTTTTCTAGGGCTTAAATCATCATACA
>NW_024748645.1:0-16831 GCF_018991925.1 Homarus americanus
ATGTGGTCCTGTGTGAGTGTGGAGGTATCTATTGTATTATCAGGAGTGGTTCTGTTGTGTAGTGTTTGCATTTGTGTGGTGATGTTGTTATGTGGTCTAAGATGTGCCTTTGTTGTGTGAGGTGGGGGGGGGGGTGAAAAATGTGTTCCCAGTGTTGTTTTAGTGTTCGTACTACGTCAGCTGGCTCTCTGATTGTCCTACCGTTTATTAGTAGGTAATCGAAGGGGGCTTATCACTTTTAGCTTGGCGATCCTTTGCCAAAATTCTCGGGGGTTATGTGTTCTGTGTTCCTGGGCGGCCTCTACGAGTTTTGCACAGTGAATGTCATGCTCGTGTCGGAGGCTGTGGATGATGTGTGTTCTTAGTGTGGAGATGTCCGCATGTACTGGCGTGAGGGTAAGTTTGTTTAGTTCGAATCGTGACCTGTAGCAGTGAAGTAGGCGTTGAGTTCTTATGGAGGGTGTGAAGGAGTATTTTTTCTTGAACTGGTGTTTTGGTATATGAGTGTCTGCTATGGCGGTGATTGTGTTAAGGAGTTGTGTCCAGGTTTCCTCAATCTTCCTTGTGGGTTGGTGCTCGAGGTTGATTGCGAATTGTTGTTCAGAGAGTGTGGTTTGGAAGACATTCCAGTCTGTGTGTTGATATTGGTATTTGGGTGTGGGTGTTGGAAGGAGGATGGGATTGTTGGAGAGGTGAAGTGTGATTGATATGTGGTCCGAGCCTGATAGGGGGCCGGGTGTAATGTAGTGTTGGAATTGGAGGGCTAGAGTGTTAGTAATGACGATGTCTGGCGTACCTCTGCCGTGACCAGAGTAGAATGTGGGGAAGAAAGGTCCAATGTGGTGAAGATTTTTGTGTGTGACCAGTGGGTGTGTAGTTGTTGGCAGTGGGGGTCGATGCGGTTGTGTTGGAATGCAGTGCGATGTGCATTAGTGTATTGTTAAATATGAAGTTTAGGTCTGCGAAGGGAATGAGTGTGTTTGGTCTTGTGTATGTTGTGCAAATGATTATCTGTCCGTGTTGAGTGTCAATCTTGGCTGCCATGAAGAGTTTGAAGGTAAAGTCGGTGATGAATTTGCGTTTGATGGAGGATCTGATGAGGATTGCTACGCCCTCGCGTACTGTTCGTGGGGTGACTCTCTGCTTGTGTAGCCGAAGTGTTTGATTTTTGGTGTTTATGTATGTTGGGTTGAGGAGGAGAATGTCTGGGTTGTGTTCTTGTAGGAGGAGAGAGATGAAGTGTCTGTTTGAATGATATGCTCTACAGTTGTATTGCATAATGTTGATCATGTTAGTGTGGGTGTGTCTAGTTTGTTCTTGTTTACTTATATGTGATTCTGGGGCGCAGGGAGGGTGCTTATGTTGTCGGGTGACTGTGAGCGTGGTCTGTGTGTGGTGTGTGTAGGTGAGGGATGGGCGATGACGTGACTGTGTGCGGGGGAGTGGGGTGAGAGGGGGGTGTGGGCGAGGGTCGTGTCGGGGTGGCTTCCTGTTTTCCTTGGGGAACTGGGGAAAAGATTTTTATTTTATTATCGATTTTGTTGAATGTGTATAATGTATCGTTTTTTTTTTCTCTCGGGTGTGTAGGGAGAGCGAGGAGAGGTGTTCTTCCACTGGGGTCCGTGTTAGGGTTGTGGGGGGGGGGACTGAAATTTTGCTTTTGGGGTGTCTGTGGTGCATGGGCAGGCGGGTTTGGTCTAGGAAATAGGAGACCATCAGGAAGCAAGAAGAAGCTGACCGGCGTCCCACTAACCAGCTCAGTGAGATTAAAAGAAGCTTGGAATTTTCGCAAGGGGAAATAAGTGACTTACAAGCAAAGTTGAACGTTGAAGCTAAAGAGAACTGAACACTCAAGACCCAAGTTCAACAGCTGAGTGAGGAAATTTACAAGCTCAACACAGAACTAACGACAACAGCAGACCAGGTGGATTTTGTGGATGACATAGGGTGGCGAAACAACCACAGGATTGGCGGAGTCCCTGAAGATATCCGCGAGAACTGGTAGTCATCCCAACACAAAATTTCACGCCTCCTGAATGAACATTTTAAACTTCCTGAAGTAAATTTTGACCGCGTTCAACGTGTCGGGAAACCCAACTCCTCCCGCCCCCGTGACATCATAACAAAATTCTCATTCCCCTCTGACCGTGACAAAGTGTTTTATCAACTCAGTAAACTGAAAGGCACCACTATCATCGTCAACGAGGACCTCTGCCCAGGTACGACTAAAACCCGTCTACAGCAAATGGATCAGTTTAAAGAAGTCAGGAAACAAGGGAAACACGTGACGTTCAGTCATAAAAACCTTGTTGTGAGGGATTGGGCAAGTGGACACCCGCCCACTCACCCACCCACTGTACCAGCCCCCCAGCCCCTCTGGATGCCCTCCCCAATGAGGGGAACCAGCCCTGTCACTTATCACCTGAGGGTTCCTCCCCCCTGCAGCCAACTCGGGGTACTACACGTCTACCTCTGTGGTGGAAACCAGCAACCCTCAAAATCGAGTGACAGGCGCACCTCCACTCTGCTCTGGAATCCACCATCAGCAACAGTACCGGTCATCCTAATTCTGATGGTTTGTGGCGCTGTGATTACTAACCCCCCACTATTATAATTTTCATAGATCTTCCTTTTTCACACCTCAGTGACCCTGAGTTTTTACTGTCCCTTAATCAGTAGCAATGTCATTCCCTTAGACGTGCTAGATCGTATGTGTTACACCCCATTTATCCAAGGTGTCGACACAATACTCCGTCATATTGATCCTGATGCCTTTCTACAAAACTCACTGCGTTACACCAACCCAAACTGTAACTATTACTTTCCTGACTCTCCCGAGTTTAGTTCTAGTCTCCTACTACGTCATTCCTTCTCCTTGATTAGCCATAACATCAGCAGTATTCCCCTTCATCTAGATACCTTTTTAGATGAATGTTTATCTTCTATTGCCCATACTCACAAACGATATTTAACAATTGCATAGCATTCCTAATTATAAAAGACACTGCGTCAACACGTCACGACACAGTGGTGGTGTCGCCCTATATGTTGATATCAAGTATAACACTTCTGTAAGAGATGATTTAAAGGTTCAGGAGGAGTACATGGAGAGTGTTTTCACTGAATTACATAACGACGCACGAAATAACCTAGTAGGAGTAATCTACAGAAGACCCCACACTAATGTAAGGAATTTTCTTGATAAATTTTCGGAGCTATCACTATCATAAGTTCAGAGAGGAAACGTTGCTACATTGCAGGAGATTTCATCCTTGATCTATTAAAATCAGAAACCGACACCTCAGTATTAGACCTTCCTGCTACCTGTCATTATATATTCTTCTTCAACACTTTAACCAAACTCACTAGAGTAATAACCACCTCTGCCACTGTGACAGATCATATGTGGACTAAGAACACTCCTAACAATCTTACAAGTGAAATTATTTGTAACAATATCTTAGATCACTTCCCAGTTTTAGCCATGTGTAAAACAGTCACAAGACCTGAAAGGTCTAGTAGAGTCTCAATATAACCCAGAAACTACTGCACCGACAACATGCTCCTTTTTGAAAACAACCTAATGAATGCTAACTGGGATCTTGTCTATGCCTCCGACAACCCTAACATGAACAGCTGCAACTTCTCTTGCATCTTCAATACTTGCTTTGATAAATGCTTCCCGCTCAAGACTATATAAGAGAAAACTGTATCCATTTCCAAACACTATTTCATAAGCGAAAATAAGGTAATGATAAAAGAAAAACACAAACTCCAAAGGAAATTTGCAAAAATACCCATAAATTTTGGTGATGCCTTGCGAAGTATCAGAAAGAGAGTAACTCAAGCAGTTAGAAATGCCAGACGTAGTTATTGTACAAATAAGCTCCAGTCAGCATCAGGCGACGGTAGTAGGTAGTAGGTAGGGGGCAGGGAAAAAACACTTTTATTTGAGTTGCAGGCTGCACTTTTCAGGCATCGTTTGTATGGCTGTAACAAACACCTGTGCAAAATTTCATGCCATTTCATGCATACTTACCCTGCCGCATCGCGAACGACTTTTTGTCAACTTTTAGTGTATACCAAAAATTAGGTGTCATTTAATGTTTTCCAGGATAATGATAAATTTTACATGGGTGACATCGATTTAATTCACATGTTATTTTACAGGTACACCGTATAGAAAATCATTACAAGTTCATATTGAAATTCTTTTTTGTGCGGAACCTTGGCATCATTTTCCTAGACAATAATCTTTGCCTAATATATCCATCTCTCGATTCGTATCCCGTCACTTCAGTGCAAGCTTCAGTCATCACTTTTATGCCTCTCTCGACCGCCTGAGTGCTGTTTGGCCACTTGGGCACCACTAATGGTGTCTCAAGAATGTCATTAACCTGTAGATTTGACAGAGAAGCAATGTAAGGAGGCTCAGTCTTGAGTTCATTCCTCCAGTTAATCATGGAATGATAGTTTTTTGCTTGCCACTTTAGTTTCGGAGTCACCACCTTTCTCATGTTGACTACAGGAGGCACATCCTCATTCCCATCTCCATCTTTACCCTCCTCATCAGTATAGTTTAACAAATTCTCGTCAACAGCAGCATCAGAATCTTCCTCCTCCTCTTCAGATCTGCCAGTGCATTCTTCCTTTTGCTGATTCTCCTCTCTAATTTTTCTTATCATTGAGACAGCTTTTTCTCTAACAGTCATGTCCTCATCTGCACACATACCAAGAAGAAGTTGATCTGTGTGGGCGAAGTATGCATTTCTCTGGACAGCCTTCTTCACTATCGTCTCCTCCTCACTATTCAGGTGTTTCATATATAGCAGGGACTGGAATACGTTCCTTGAGCCGTGTGTTACGTAAGGGTGTATCTTGATGTAAAACCACATTGGAGCACTGAACTTTATTATTGTAATGACAATTCTTTTCAACTCATAGCTGGGTCTTGATGTTGCTACATACAGCCTGAGGATTCTACTCCATAAGGTGTTCCACCTTGACACACAGGGAGGACCTGGCTCAATAGCAGCCAAGTCATCTTCAACAACACCTGTGATAACTCCTTTACAAATCCTATACAGGTATTTCTGATCCCAGGACAGATCTTTCTCCACTTCATCATTAAACACAGGGAAATCAGGGAAACTGACTGGCTGGAAGGCGACAACTGGAAGTTCAGACAAAGACTCCTTGATCTGCTTTCCAATGGGACCACGCCAATGCTCAGGACCACTTGGTTTACCATCATAGTGATAAAAACTGCGCGGAAAGGCAGCTCATTTCCGTGAAGCTGACATATGAAATAATGGAGCGGGTGACCAAGTAACATTTCAAGATGATGAATGACTCCATTTTCTGATCCTACATTTACATTGGTTCCATCACAACCAACACACACAATGGGCTGCTGGGTTAGATTTTTCTCCACCAGAAACTCGTGAATAGTTTTGGCAATCTGCTTTCCGTGTCCAGTCTTGGGAGTCACATGTGTGAGATATTCATTGCCAGGCTCAACCATGATGACATAATGATCTTTCACCATCATCCTCGAACTCCATTTCTCGGTCTTCTCATTCTTTATCATCACACGAGTGGCGGTCTTCTTACCATCAAAATAGAGTGACGTCAAATTATCTAAACTAGCCATCTCAATTTCTTGCCTCTTAAATCGGTATTTTTGTCTCGCATCCCGCAGCTTATGTGGTCCAATAACCTGACTCTTGTCATCCTTTGTGATAATGCCATAGTCAGTTAAGGTGGCAGTAGCAATGGCAGCTCCAGCATAATCACTAATCAAGTATCGGTCACAAGCGGCAGCCAGTGTAGGTCTCCCCTACATTACAGTACAGTAACACAACATTGAGAAATGAAATGAGAAAAGGCTGATAATCAATATAGACATAGCACCATACTCATCTGCAACAAGACAACTTAAATGAAATAAGAGATATGAAAAAAAAGTTGATAAACACTGAACAGAACATTGCACCGCCACAGTGGCTGTTTGGCTAGTACTGTAGGTAAATTTAAAAATTTCAGTAGAAAATGCGGCAGACTAAACCTCGACATATCAGCTTCAAATTTGGCATGGAGTCTTAGATATGTATAAGGAACAATGCCTGAAGAGTGCAGCTTTGAGTAAAATTTCACTGCCCCCTAGTAGTAGGCAGCTACCAAACAGGGAGGTACTACCGCCTGGGAAGATATTGGAAGCATAATGTGTTGTCTAATGGTAGACCCTGCTGCCATATGGCATCACGAAAATTATGACCAAGTCCCAGGTTGCTCATCTGACTTTCTGCCCCATTTACACACAATTGCAGAAACGCCGCCCTCCGGGCCCCTCATTCGCTAGGCCACGGTAGGACGCCACCCTCCGGCAGGCTCCACATTGTTTCACTGTTTAGTCCCCAAAACTTCATCCATCAATAGTTCATTAACGGTGTATGTAAGTTCCACCATGGTTTTCACTACAACGGTACAACAAAGTATATTTTTTTAGCATTAAACTGTTATTATTTTATTGTCTAATCATCACTACATATAACACCACCCATCATCACTACATATAATACCATCCATCATCACTACATATACCATCACCCATCATCACTACATATAACAAAATCCATCATCACTACATATTACACCATCCATCATCACTACACATAACACCATCCATCATCACTACATATAACACCATCCATCATCACTACAGATCGGTAAAGTAGTTCCGAGATTCTCGTACTGACACACACACACACACATGCAAACAAACACACAGACATACTTCTTTGTTTACATATACAGTATATATATATATATATATATATATATATATATATATATATATATATATATATATATATATATATATATATATATATATATATATATATATATATACACACACACACACACACACAGTAATACCCCACTTTACGCGTTTCTTGTTAACGCGGTACCCTGCCAGAACCGGAATTCTCACTTTACGCGGTGCATCTACTCATATATGCGGAGAGCGGCTGGTGGTCCTGCCGCGCCGCCATTTTTGGATTCAAACCTCCCGCCATCTCCTGCCATGTTGGGCACGCTGCGCGAGTAGATTGCGCAGTGGATGCCTCTGTTGCGTTATCACTGACGTCATATGACGTATCGGACTGTGATTGGGCCACGCATCCTTACCTCCCTCCGCCGCTAGCTGTGATTGGTTTAATGTAATATGACGTGCCCTGCCGCGGGAGGGATGAACCCGCTTGACCTAGCCGCGTCAGTTACACCCTTCCCGGCCACACCGCGTATACCGGTATCTATTGTTCCATAAGAATGGCTGCCACCGGACCACCACCACCACCACAGAAAAACCCTGCATTACCTGGACCCAGCCGCCCTAAGCCAAAGAAGATACGACGTGCCCTAAGCTACGATGTGAAGTACAAGATTATTCAAGAGTTGGAGGATGGAACAAGACAAGTTGATTTGGCGTGCCAGCATGGCGTGAACGAATCTACGATCTGGTAGATAAAGACGGATGCAGCCAAGATAAAAGAACACATGAAAATCACAAAGTCTGCAGGTGCTTCAATGATCAAGTATTGCCAGAACAAGGTGCTTCTCAAGACGGAGAATTTACTTGTGAGCTACTTGATTCATCAGGCACGACGGAACATGGCGGTGGACACGCAGTCGGTTCAGGTTCAGGAGTACGCACGTGAACTGTACGCAGCAGTGTCACGTAAGATGGGAATTGCAGAGCCCAAACCCTTCAATGCTTCCTCTGGGTGGCTGCACAGGTTTAAGAAGAGGAACAAGATCACCAACATTAACAATGGTGGTGAAGAAGCGAGTGCTGACCATGTTGCGGCTAGGGATTTTCCTCCGTTCTTACGCGAGATTATGGAGGAAGGACAGTACACCGACGACCAGGTGTTCAACATGGACGAATCCGGTCTGTTTTGGAAAAAGCTACCTTCCAAGACCTTCGTTGTCCAGTCTGCCAGCAAGTGTCGGGGTCGGAAGTTGCAGAAGGAGCGCATCACCGTCCTCTTACCACCAATGCCTCCAGTTCCTGTAAACTCAAGTTATCGGTGATCCACACAGCCCGCAAGCCACACGCCTACAAGAACGTGGACATGACCAAGCTAAATGTCCACTGGCTGACCGCACGTAAGGTGTGGATGTTCTCTGCTCTGTCCCTCTCCTGGTTTGATGACTGTTTCGTTCCCGACGTGAAGAAATTCTGTGAGCAACAGAATGTTCCATTCAAGATTTTGTTGCTGCTTGACAACACACCAGGACACTCGCCCCTACTGTTGGATCGTCACCCCAACGTAAAAGTGGTCTTCCTTCCTCCCAACACTACGTCATTAATCCAGCCCATGGACCAAGAATTAATCTGCAATGTGAAAGCTGCATTCTCTGCAAAGAAGTTTAAGCTCCTGAACGACTATACCAACACCAAGGATGAGTTGCGTAACCTGGGTGACACCGATAGCAAGAGCGAAGAGGACGAGGAACAACAGTTGGCAGAGCAAGAAGTTCGTGTGAAACACTTTTGGAGGAAATTCAACGTCAAGAAAGCTGTGGACTTCGTGGTGGAGGCACGGGATCAGCTGTCTGTAGCAACGGTTCATCACGCATGGAGACATGTGTTGCAAGGTATCCCAGGTGGGAGGCAGAGTCAATTTGTGACTGGTGAGGTTCAGACTGTTGCAGTAGCAGTGGACCTTGCCAGAGAAGCTGCGCAGAGTGTTACAGCTAAAGGCTTCTTCGAGACGACCAACGACGACATTATGGAGGTGATAAGGGATCCTGATGTGACTGCCGACGAGATGTTAGAAGACGATGACGCCAGTGAAGAGACAGGCGGTGCGTCAACCCGAGAAGAAGGCAAGTTATCGCATGGTCATGTAACGGGTGCCATCGAGTGTGTAGAGAAACTGAAGCTCCTCCTTTCCGACGACCCTGACGATAACCGGTATGAAGTCTTCACTACCCAGCTGTTGCAGATTATGGAGCCCTACATCAAGGTGTATCACGACAACATCAACACTAGCCGTCAACAAAGCATTACCGAGTTCTTCACCAGCAACCCACCACAGCCAGCCCAAGCCAGTGATAGTGACAGAGACAGAGACAGTGATGGTGACTTTGAGGGATTTGTCAGGGAGGCTCTGATAAGTGTGGATGACAGTGATGGTGATTTACCTGAGGGCCAGTAGCCTGCCCTCTGCCGACCCATCTCTTCTACTAATGTAAGTGTTAATCCTAACCTTGATTTTTCCTAACATGACCTAACCTTACGGAAGTGTTAAACCTTGATTTTTCCTTACATAACCTTACCTTAGGTTAGTGTTAAACCTTGATTTCTTAAAACATAACCTAACCTTACGTAAGTGTTAAACCTTGATTTTTCTAACCTAACCTACTGTGACATATGTGTTAAACCTTGATTTTTCTTTTACCTGGTACAGTATATTATTCTCTTATTGATATTTCTTTTTTATATTATGTGTGTGTGTGCATTAGGGGGCAGTGAAATTTTGCTCAAAGCTGCACTCTTCAGGCATTGTTCCTTATACATATCTAAGACTCCATGCCAAATTTGAAGATGATATGTCGAGGTTTAGTCTGCCGCATTTTCTACTGAAATTTTTAAATTTACCTACAGTACTAGCCAAACAGCCGCTGTGGCGGTGCAATGTTCTGTTCAGTGTTTATCAACTTTTTTTTCATATCTCTTATTTCATTTAAGTTGTCTTGTTGCAGATGAGTATGGTGCTATGTCTATATTGATTTTGTCCCTGATCCAAGGGCTCTGACAGACACCAGTTCACAGAACCGGACAAGACTCCCTACACTGGCTGCCGCTTGTGACCGATACTTGATTAGTGATTATGCTGGAGCTGCCATTGCTACTGCCACCTTAACTGACTATGGCATTATCACAAAGGATGACAAGAGTAAGGTTATTGGACCACATAAGCTGCGGGATGCGAGACAAAAATACCGATTTAAGAGGCAAGAAATTGAGATGGCTAGTTTAGATAATTTGGCGTCACTCTATTTTGATGGTAAGAAGACCGCCACTCGTGTGATGATAAAGAATGAGAAGACCGAGAAATGGAGTTCGAGGATGATGGTGAAAGATCATTATGTCATCATGGTTGAGCCTGGCAATGAATATCTCACATGTGACTCCCAAGACTGGACACGGAAAGCAGATTGCCAAAACTATTCACGAGTTTCTGGTGGAGAAAAATCTAACCCAGCAGCCCATTGTGTGTGTTGGTTGTGATGGAACCAATGTAAATGTAGGATCAGAAAATGGAGTCATTCATCATCTTGAAATGTTACTTGGTCACCCGCTCCATTATTTCATATGTCAGCTTCACGGAAATGAGCTGCCTTTCCGCGCAGTTTTTATCACTATGATGGTAAACCAAGTGGTCCTGAGCATTGGCGTGGTCCCATTGGAAAGCAGATCAAGGAGTCTTTGTCTGAGCTTCCAGTTGTCGCCTTCCAGCCAGTCAGTTTCCCTGATTTCCCTGTGTTTAATGATGAAGTGGAGAAAGATCTGTCCTGGGATCAGAAATACCTGTATAGGATTTGTAAAGGAGTTATCACAGGTGTTGTTGAAGATGACTTGGCTGCTATTGAGCCAGGTCCTCCCTGTGTGTCAAGGTGGAACACCTTATGGAGTAGAATCCTCAGGCTGTATGTAGCAACATCAAGACCCAGCCATGAGTTGAAAAGAATTGTCATTACAATAATAAAGTTCAGTGCTCCAATGTGGTTTTACATCAAGATACACCCTTACGTAACACACGGCTCAAGGAACGTATTCCAGTCCCTGCTATATATGAAACACCTGAATAGTGAGGAGGAGACGATAGTGAAGAAGGCTGTCCAGAGAAATGCATACTTCGCCCACACAGATCAACTTCTTCTTGGTATGTGTGCAGATGAGGACATGACTATTAGAGAAAAAGCTGTCTCAATGATAAGAAAAATTAGAGAGGAGAATCAGCAAAAGGAAGAATGCACTGGCAGATCTGAAGAGGAGGAGGAAGATTCTGATGCTGCTGTTGACGAGAATTTGTTAAACTATACTGATGAGGAGGGTAAAGATGGAGATGGGAATGAGGATGTGCCTCCTGTAGTCAACATGAGAAAGGTGGTGACTCCGAAAGTAAAGTGGCAAGCAAAAAACTATCATTCCATGATTAACTGGAGGAATGAACTCAAGACTGAGCCTCCTTACATTGCTTCTCTGTCAAATCTACAGGATAATGACATTCTTGAGACACCATTAGTGGTGCCCAAGTGGCCAAACAGCACTCAGGCGGTCGAGAGAGGCATAAAAGTGATGACTGAAGCTTGCACTGAAGTGACGGGATACGAATCGAGAGATGGATATATTAGGCAAAGATTATTGTCGAGGAAAATGATGCCAAGATTCCGCACAAAAAAGAATTTCAATATGAACTTGTAATGATTTTCTATACGGTGTACCTGTAAAATAACATGTGAATTAAATCGATGTCACCCATGTAAAATTTATCATTATCCTGGAAAACATTAAATGACACTTAATTTTTGGTATACACTAAAAGTTGACAAAAAGTCGTTCGCGATGCAGCAGGGTAAGTATGCATGAAATGGCATGAAATTTTGCACAGGTGTTTGTTACATCCATACAAACGATGCCTGAAAAGTGCAGCCTGCAACTCAAATAAAAGTGTTTTTTCCCTGCCCCCTAATGTACGTATATAGTATTCCACATACACGTAAGTATAAATAAAAAGTTTATGTGATGATCGGACAACGTCCATTTCGGTTAACGTCACATTTCCAAGAACGTATCTAGGATGTTAACCAGCGCATGACTGTGTGTATATATGTATATATATATATATATATATATATATATATATATATATATATATATATATATATATATATATATATATATATATATATATATATATATATATATATATATATATATATATTGTAGCGTACTGTATGTGGCCAGTTGTCAATTCTCTTTGCTTGTCTATTATCTCTTTGTATGGGCACACAAACGTACGTACATGTAGATATCTCACACTCAGGAATGAGGTAGGATAGAAACTCACAATGCGTTTTCTGTATATATATATATATATATATATATATATATATATATATATATATATATATATATATATATATATATATATATGTGCTGGTCCAGTAGCCGAGTGTAGAATGGTCTCCCTGGCTGTTGTTGTTGTTGTTGAGATTGTCGGACCGTAGTCCGACACGGGCCTTCTTTGCCTATAGGCGGCCCGTTTGGTGGTTTCGGCTGGAGCTCCAGGAGCAGCCAGACCGGATTGGGATTGGAGGTGGTCCCACCTGCAGATTGGAAGGATACTGCAGGTTGCAAGTGTGAGCGGACCCCCGATCAGTGGACGCTTACCACCAACCCCCACTCTTGGACGTGGTCAGTTTCGGAGTGGCGCGCACCCCGAACTGGGGTCCACACTTGCTGGGAGAGGATGTTTTCTAAGCTATCTGGGTGGTGGGTATCGTGTGATGACCCGGAGTAGGTGGTGAATGTGGTCTGTATGGGCCTTTCGGGTTAGAGTGGCCGCTGGTGTTGTGTGTTTCTTGGGAGATTTGAGTTCTGTTTCGGAGGCTTTGTGTGACCTCGCAATCGAGGAGATAGTGTTCAAGTGGGTTGGCTGCTGGCTCCTGACAGTAGGTGCATTCCATGACGTCATTTCCGATCATCTGCCAGGAGCACTTGTACCCTAGTCGTAGTCGATGAAGGCTGACTTGGGTTTGTCTTGGAGTTTTCTTGTCAGCGAAAGGTGGTTCCCCTTTTGTGGCCGCCAGGTACCATTTGGCTGATTAGGAACCAGCGTTGAGTGCATGAAGGAAGCTCTTTTTGATGTGGAGCTTGGTAGTCTTTCTGAGGTGATTCTTGATCTGTTGCACACTTGCTGGAACTTGGATGTGTACGCTACTAGAACGTGTAGCTGCCTTGGCTGCTTCGTCTGCCACGTCGTTTCCTCCGATCCCTACATGACTGGGAATCCAGTGTAAGACGACTGGTCGGTTTTGGCTTTGGAATTCCTGTAGCTGTGCGAGGATCGAGGTGATGATGTGGACGTTGTCTCTTGGTTGACTGTGTTGCAGCGCATGCATGGCCGATTTCGAGTCCGTGTGAATTATGATGGACTTGTTGTGTTGTGTTGCAGCGTGTTGTGGGGCCTTTGAGATTGCTACCAGTTCTGTTTGTAGGGTGGAGCAGTCATTGGAAAGTCTCCATTGGAGGGTCTGACCTTGGGTGTAGAAGGCCGCTCCGGATCTATGATGTTTTGGGTCCACCGAGCCGTCTGTGAAATATGATGCTGCATCAGCCGGTGTCTCGGTGGCTATGGCTTCGAGAGTTATTTTTTTGAGGTCCTCCTTATGGAGGTTGGCTTTACTATCGCCTAGGTCGGTGAATTTGAGTGTGGCTGGTGGAGGGCTCCATGGTGGAGGAACAGCATAACCATTGTCTCGTGTGTCTTGGTTGTTCTTGACGAGTGTTTCTGCTTGCAGGTGTCGGATGACCTCGCTTGCCTCGTGCGACCAGGTGGCCCCTCGCACTCTGTGGTCGAGGTGGAGGGAGGCGCTGATTCGAATCTTGGCAACTGTGGGCTTGTCTGCTCTACAGATTTTGGCGAGGAGACCGGCTGTCACCTGCTTGACTCGTAATGCCAGGGGTGGTAGTTCGGTTTCCATTTGCAGATTGCAGATTCTGGTCCACATGGGTGCTCCGAGCATGGTCCTGAGAGCATTGTTTTGAATGACTTCTAGCTTAGCTATTTGGTCTTCTCTCAGTCCAATGAGTGCTGGGGCACTGTAATCTACCAGCGATCTGATGGCGGCTGTGTAGTAGGCTTTGAGCACATGAAGGTTTGCTCCTGCGGATTTGCTGGTGAGCGACCTCATTATATTGTGTCTGCTCTTCGTCCTGTGCCTGAGATACTCGAGTTGCGGCTTGAAGGTGAGTTTCTGGTCAAACCAGATTCCAAGACACTGGTGGGCGTTGGTCCAGACTACCGGCGTGTTTTGTATGGAGAGCATCTTGTCTGGTGTGTCTGTGCAGATGGCCATCGCTTTCGACTTGGCTGGATTTATCTTGAGTCCAAGTCTGTTGCACTCCTCTTCTATAAGTTGGAGTGCGTGTTGCGTGTTGGCCAGTCTGTTCGATCCTCTTACTATAAGCTGTAAGTCGTCTGCATAGCATAGGAGCTTGGCTGTTTGTCTGAAGGGAAGTTTGACTAGATTTTCCATCAGGACATTGAACAGCATTGGACTGAGGATGCCTCCTTGTGGGGTTCCGTTTTCATGGACCCTGTAGCTTGAGGTTGCTCCCTGAAAGCGTACTCGTGCTTCTCTCTGTGTGAGGTAGTTCTGGATCCACCCCAGCAGCCTTCCTTTGACGCCTTTTTTAGCGAGCGTAGTTGTAATGGCCAATGGATTTGCTAGTTCGAAGGCTTTCTCCAGGTCGAGGAAGACCACCAGAGCTGGTTTGTTGTCCACTGTGCTGAGTATCTCGGCGATGTTGTTGCCTGTGCCGGTGTTCTCGGTGAAAGCAAAGATGTGAGGGTGTGGGCTGCCTACTTTCCACTTGAGTCGGTTGAGAGCCATTCTTTCTCCCGTCTTCGCTATGCAGCTGAGAAGGGAGATGGGCCTCGGTTTGTCTGGTTCTCTGGGCTTCGGAATGGGCTGTATATCTGCCTTCTTCCATTTCGGTGGGAGTCTTTGTGCTGTCCACGAGGCATTGATGGCTTGCAGCAGAGCCTCGTGTCCGGCTGTACCGGCATGAGAAAGCATGGAGTAGGTTACCCTGTCGGCCCCTGGTGCTGTGTCCTTGCTTCGTTTTAGCGACTTCTGGAGTTCTTGCTGGTTGAATGGTCTGTCAGTGTCATCTTCACTGTTGCAGGCCTCTTCGATCGTCTGGAGTCTGACCTGTCGCAGACGCCGTTGTGTCTCCTCCGCCTGTCTCGGGAGGTTTTTCGTTGCTGCTCGGTCAGAGAACAGTTTTGCAAGTCTCTCGGCTTCCTCTTCTGGGTTGGGATGGGTTGGTGGTGGTGGTGTTGCCTTCCCAGATGCCCTTCGGATCTGGGCCCACATCTTGCCAAGGGAGGTGTGCTCGTTCAGTTCGGAGCACCACTTGAGCCAGCTTACGTTTCTTATTTCTTCCTTCTCTTCCCTGGTATCCTTAACTATGACTTGCAGGAGATGTCTGTTTGTTTCCGTGGGATGTCTCCTGTAGTTTCTTCAGGCCATGTTCACTCTGTGGTTGAGTTCTTTCACCCTGGGACAGTAGTACCAGTAATCATTGTACTGTCTTGATGTGGGTTTTGTTTTTGGGATAGCCTCTTCTGCCGCTTGGTGAAACGCCTCGACCAATTGGTGGTGGAGGGTTGTCTCATCCACGGGTGCTGCGCCGGCCGGCTGTGATTTTTCGCGCCACTTAGCCAGGTGTTTCTTAAAGAGTCCCCAGTCTGCCTTTTGGGTATTGTATCTCCATCTCGGGGGGGTGGAGTGGGGAGTTTGTTCACCTTCAGCGTTGTTAGGGTTGCGAAGTGGTCG
This sequence comes from Homarus americanus, assembly GCF_018991925.1. Taxonomy (NCBI): domain Eukaryota; kingdom Metazoa; phylum Arthropoda; class Malacostraca; order Decapoda; family Nephropidae; genus Homarus; species Homarus americanus. The sequence continues at coordinate 15,643 of NW_024748645.1, forward strand.
CTGGTCAGCGTGGGGTGTATCTGCCAGGAGGCCGAAGGCTGTAGTGCACTGGAGACGAAGGTTAGATCTAGCCTTCCTCCCCTAATGTGGGTGGGCTCTCCGGTGTTCAGGAGGCAGATCTCGGGTGTATCTTGAAAGGTGGTGTATAGGTGTAGGCCGTGTTCATTTGTGGGGCTTGCCGAGCTTAGGAAGGGATGATGTGCGTTGAAATCCCCTCCTATGAGTGTGGCGTGGTCAGCGGCCGAAGCAAATAATTGAGTAACCTCCAGTGAGCCCCTTAGGTTCTTGTAGATGTTGTGAACAGTTAATTCCCGTTCTTGGAGGGTTACTTTGACGGCCTGTGTCTCGATGTTTTCCCCACATGGAAATTGCTGCGTGACATCGGCGGAGGGTATGCTTGACTTGACCAAGATCATACATCCTCTTGTTGACGCCTGCGTGAAATGCCTCCTGTATGTCTTGTAACCGCTGAATTTGAAACAGTGGTGTTCTTGTAGAAGTGTTTCTTGTAGCAGTATGATGTCAAGCTTGTCCTTGGCTGCTGCTTCTTGTAGGAGGTGTTTCTTGTTTTTGATGCCCTGAGCATTCCATGTTAGGATGTTCAGGGTGCTGACGTTTTCCACCACTGTTTCATCGGGGACTTCTGGTGGTCCTCGATGGAAATGTCCAAGTTCGATTCCAACTGGATCAGGTCCATGTCTTCGTGTTCTGTGGTTTTTGCCTTCTGGGCCGTGGTTCGGTTTAGGGGAGTTGAAACGTCCAGTTTCTTTCTGGGAGCTGTCGGTATCTTGGGTTCTCTGGTGGCCTTCTTCGGTGTAGAGTGTACCTCGGCTGTCACTCGTGTGAGGACCGGCGTGGCTTCCTCCACTGAGTTGGCTGGAGCTGTGGCGACTTGCCCGAGGACGCACCCCATGAGTATTTGGAGCTGTGTGGGTTGGATCTTGTGGCCCAGTAGTCCGGCTAAGCCCTCCGAGAAGGTTGTCAGTACCTTGGCTAGGTCTGATACGTGTATCATTCCTTCTGGTGCCTTGGTGTGTGCTTCTTTTGCCTTTCTCGTGGTTGTCGTTGTCTGCTGCTTGGGTGGCTGAGGTGTGGCCGTAGTGAGGCCAGGAAACTGGGCTGCACTTTGGGTGTTGACTGGCTGAGGAGGTTGTCTTTGTTGTTTGGGCCTTTGGGTTCCCCACACGAA
>NW_024748646.1:0-16699 GCF_018991925.1 Homarus americanus
TTCTACACATAATCAACACCTCACCCCACCAGGATTTGAACTCAAGATCTTCTAATTGTGACAGGCGGAACGCTACCTCTGGGCCACCAGGACAATAAAAGCAGTCCTAGACTCTGCTATATTTCACACAAAGCCTGTTCAACGAGATTATGGCGCCGTGAACCTCTAATGGGGACCCCCGTGCTGCTTAGGTGATCAGAGCAATGTTTTTCCAAATGCGGCTTCGAAAAACGAGGATCCATATATATTTTATTATCCCAATGAAGCACGCAGACTTCTACATATAATCAACACCTCACCCCACAAGGATTTGAAACCATGATCTTATAACTGTGACCGGGGAACGGTGCCTCTGAACCACCAGGAAACTAAAAGCAGTCCTAGATTGTTATATTTCACACAAAGCCTGTTGAATGAGCATATGGCGCCGTGAACCTCTTATTGGGACCAGCAGTGCCGCTTAGGTTATCAGAGCAACGTTTTACCAAATCTGGCTTGGAAACTCGAGGATCCATATATATTTCAATTGCCCAATAAAGCACGCGGACTTCTACATATAATCAAAACCTCACCCCACCAGGATTTGAACCCACGATCTTTAATTGTGACCGGGGAACGCTACCTCTGGGCCACCAGGACAATAAAAGCAGTCCTACACTCTGCTATATTCCACACATATCCTGTTCAACGAGCTTATGGCGCCATGAACCTCTAATGGGGACCACCCGTGCTGCTTAGGTGATCAGAGCAACGTTTTTCCAAATGCGGCTTCGAAACACGAGGATCCAAATATATTTCATTAGCCCAATAAAGCACTCGGACTTCTACATATAATCAACACCTCACCCCACCAGGTTTCAAACCCACGATCTTATAATTGTGACCGGGGTATGCTATCTCTGGGCCACCAGGACAATAAAAGCAGTCCTAGACTCTACTATATTTCACACAAAGCCTGTTCAACGACCTTATGGCGCCTTGAACCTCTAATGGGGACCACCCTTGCCCCTTAGGTGATCAGAGCAACGTTTTACCACATCCGGCTTGGAAACACGAGTATCCATATATATTTCATTAGCCCAATAAAGCACTCGGTCTTCTACATCTAATCAATACCTCACCCCAACAGGATTCAAACCCACGATCTTATAATTGTGGCCGGGGTATGCTACCTCTGGGCCACCAGGACAATAAAAGCAGTCCAAGTCTCTACTATATTTCACATAAAGCCTCTTCAACGACCTTATGGTTCCATGAACCTCTAATGGGGACCACCTGTGCCGCTTAGGTGATCAGAGCAACGTTTTACCAAATCCGGCTTCGAAACACGAGGATCCATATATATTTCATTAGCCCAATAAAGCACACAGACTTCTACATATAATCAACACCTCACCCCACCAGGATTTGAACCCACGATCTTATAATTGTTACCGGTGAATGCTACCTCTGGGCCACTAGGACAATAAAAGCAGTCCTAGACTCTGCTATATTTCACACAAAGCCTGTTCAACGAGCTTATGGCGCTGTGGACCACTATAGGGGATCACCCGTGCTGCTTAGGTGATCAGAGCAACGTTTTACCAAATGCGGCTTCGAAACACGAGGATCCATATATATTTCATTAGCCCAATAAAGCACGCGGAGTTCTTCATATAATCAAAACCTCACCCCAACAGGATTCGAACCCACGATCTTCTAATTGTGACCGGGGAACGCTACCTCTGGGTCACCAGGACACTAAAAGCAGTCCTAGACTCTGCTATGTTTCGCACAAAGCCTGTTCAACGAGCTTTTGGCGCCGTGAACCTCTAATGGGGACCACCCTTGCCGCTTAGGTGATCAGAGCAACGTTTTACCAAATGCGGCTTCGAAACACGAGGATCCATATATATTTCATTAGCCCAATAAAGCACGCGGAGTTCTACATATAATCAACACCTCATCCCACCAGGATTTGAACCCACGCTCTTATAATTGTGACGGGGGAACGCTACCTCTTAAATAATTAGGACAATATTCTAGACTCTGCTATATTTCACACAAAGCTTGTTCAACGAGCTTATGGCGCCGTGAACCTCTAATGGGGACCACCCGTGCCGCTTAGGTGATCAGAGCAACGTTTTACCAAATGCAGCTTCGAAACACGAGGATCCATATATATTTCATTAGCCCAATAAAGCACGCGGACTTCTACATATAATCAACACCTCACCCCACCAGGATTTGAACCCACGATCTTATAATTGTGACGGGAACGCTACCTGGGCCACCAGACAATAAAAAGGTATCCCAGACTCTAAGCAGGCTTCACACAAAGCCTGTTCAACGCAGCTGGCGGCGCTGTGAACTACTATAGGGGACCTGCCCGCCTTTTAGGTGATCAGAGCAACGCTTACCAAATGCGGCTTCGAAACACGAGGATCCATATATATTTCTTTAGCCCAATAAAGCACGCGGACTTCTACATAAAATCAACACCTCACCCCACCAGGATTCAAACCCAAAATCTTATAATTGTGACCAGGGAATGCTACCTGTGGACCACCAGGACACTAAAAGCACTCCTAGACTCTGTTATATTTCACGCAAAGCCTGTTCAACGAGCTTATGGCGCCGTGAACCTCTACTGGGGACCACCAGTGCCGCTTAGGTGATAAGAGCAACGTTTTACCAAATGCGGCTTCGTAAACACTATGTGATCCATATATATATTTCATTAGCCCAATAAAGCACGCGACTTCTACATATAATCAACACCACCCTACCAGGATTCAAACCCACGATCTACAATTAGACCGGGGTATAAGTACCTTCAAATACCAGGACAATAAAAGCAGTCCAAGTCTATACTATATTTCACACAAAGCCTGTTCAACGACCTTATGGCTCCATGAACCACTAATGGGGACCACCGGTGCCGCTTAGGTGATCAGAGCAACGTTTTACCAAATGCGGCTTCGAAACACGAGGATCCATATATATTTCATTAGCCCAATAAAGCACGCTGACCTTAACACATAATCAACACCTCACCCCACCAGGATTTGAACCCATGGTCTTATAACTGTGACCGGGGAACGGTGCCTCTGAACCACCAGGAAACTAAAAGCAGTCCTAGACTGTTATGTTTCACACAGCACAAACAGCAGGCTTATGGCGCCGTGAACCTCTAATGGGGACCACCAGTGCCGCCCAGGTGATCAGAGCAACGTTTTACCGTCTCGCCCGAAACCACGAGGATCCATATATATTTCGTGGCCAATAAAGCGCATAGAACTACATATAATCCTTTCACCCGCACCAGTTGAAACCCGTCTTATAATTGTGACCGAGAATACTTTACCTCTGGGCCACTAGGACAATAAAAGCAACCCTGAACTCTGCTATATTTCACCAAAGCCTGTTCAACGAGCTTATGGCGCTGTGAACCACTATAGGGGAACCACCCGTGCCGCTTAGGTGATCAGAGCAACGTTTTACCAAATGCGGCTTCGAAACACGAGAATCCATATATATTTCATTAGCCCAATAAAGCACGTGGACTTCTTAATTTAATCAACACCTCACCCCACCAGCTTTTGAACCCACGATCTTCTAATTGTGACGGGGGAACGCTACCTCTGGGCCACCAGGACAATAAAAGCAGTCCTAGACTCTGCTATATTTCACACAAAGCCTGTTCAACGAGCTTATGGCGCTGTGAACCACTAGAGGGGACCACCCGTGCCGCTTAGGTGATCAGAGCAACGTTTTACCAAATCCTGCTTCGAAACACGAGGATCCATATATATTTCATTTGGCTAATAAAGCACGCAGATTTTAACATATAATCAACACCTCACCCCACTAGGATTCGAAGCTACGATCTTAAAATTGTGACCGGGGAACGCTACCTCTGGGCCACCAGGACAATAAAAGCAGTCTAATTCTCTACTATATTTCACACAAAGCCTGTTCAACGACCTTATGGCTCCATTAACCTCTAATGGGGACCACCTGTGCCGCTTAGGTGATTAGAGCAACGTTTTACCAAATCCGGCTTCGAAACACAAGGATCCATATATATTTCATTAGCCCAATAAAGCACGCACACTTCTACATATAATCAACACCTCACCCCACCAGGATTTGAACCCACGATCTTATAATTGTGACCGGGGAATGCTACCTCTGGGCCACCAGGACAATAAAAGCAGTCCTAGACTCTGCTATATTTCACACAAAGCCTGTTCAACGAGCTTATGGCGCCGTGAACCTCTAATGGGGACCACCCGTGCCGCTTAGGTGATCAGAGCAACGTTTTACCAAATGCTGCTTCGAAACACGAGGATCCATATATATTTCATTAGCCCAATAAAGCACGCAGAACTTCTACATATAATCAACACCTCACCCCACCAGGATTCAAACCCACGATCTTATAATTTTGACCGGGGAATGCTACCTCTGGGCCACTAGGACAATAAAAGCAGCCCTAGACTCTGCTATATTTCACACAAAGCCTGTTCAACGAGCTTATGGCGCTGTGAACCACTATAGGGGAACCACCCGTGTCGCTTAGGTGATCAGAGCAACGTTTTACCAAATGCGGCTTCGAAACACGAGGATCCATATATATTTCATTAGCCCAATAAAGCACGTGGACTTCTTAATTTAATCAACACCTCACCCCACCAGGATTTGAACCCACGATCTTCTAATTGTGACGGGAGAACGCTACCTCTGGCCCACCAGGACAATAAAAGCAGTCCTAGACTCTGCTATATTTCACACAAAGCCTGTTCAATGAGCTTATGGCGCTGTGAACCACTATAGGGGACCACCCGTGCCGCTTAGGTGATCAGAACAACGTTTTACCAAATCCTGCTTCGAAACACGAGGATCCAAATATATTTCATTTGGCTAATAAAGCACGCAGATTTTAACATATAATCAACACCTCACCCCACTAGGATTCGAAGCTACGATCTTAAAATTGTGACCGGGGAACGCTACCTCTGGGCCACCAGGACAATAAAAGCAGTCCAATTCTCTACTATATTTCAAACAAAGCCTGTTCAACGACCTTATGGCTCCATGAACCTCTAATGGGGACCACCTGTGCCGCTTAGGTGATTAGAGCAACGTTTTACCAAATCCGGCTTCGAAACACGAGGATCCATATATATTTCATTAGCCCAATAAAGCACGCAGACTTCTACATATAATCAACACCTCACCCCACCAGGATTTGAACCCACGATCTTATAATTGTGACCGGGGAATGCTACCTCTGGGCCACTAGGACAATAAAAGCAGTCCTAGACTCTGCTATATTTCACACAAAGCCTATTCAACGAGCTTATGGCGCTGTGAACCACTATAGGGGACCACCCGTGCCGCTTAGGTGATCAGAGCAACGTTTTGCCAAATGCGGCTTCGAAACACGAGGATCCATATATATTTCATTAGCCCAATAAAGCACGCGGACTTCTTCATATAATCAACACCTCACCCCACCAGGATTCGAACCCACGATCTTCTAATTGTGACCGGGGAACGCTACCTCTGGGCCACCAGGACACTAAAATCAGTCCTAGACTCTGCTATGTTTCACACAAAGTCGGTTCAACGAGCTTTTGGCGCCGTGAACCTCTAATGGGGACCAACCGTGCTGCTTAGGTGGTCAGAGCAACCTTTTACCAAATGCTGCTTCGAAACACGAGGATCCATATAAATTTTATTAGCCCAATAAAGCACGCGGACTTCTTCATATAATCAACACCTCACCCCACCAGGATTCGAACCCACGATCTTCTAATTGTGACCGGGGAACGCTACCTCTGGGCCACCAGGACACTAAAAGCAGTCCTAGACTCTGCTATGTTTCACACAAAGCCTGTTCAACGAGCTTTTGGCGCCGTGAACCTCTAATGGGGACCACCCGTGCCGCTTAGGTGGTCAGAGCAACGTTTTACCAAATCCGGCTTCGAAACACGAGGATCCATATATATTTCATTAGCCCAATAAAGCACGCAGACTTCTACATATAATCAACACCTCACCCCACCAGGATTTGAACCCACGATCTTATAATTGTGACCGGGGAATGCTACCTCTGGGCCACTAGGACAATAAAAGCAGCCCTAGACTCTGCTATATTTCACACAAAGCCTGTTCAACGAGCTTATGGCGCTGTGAACCACTATAGGGGAACCGCCCGTGCCGCTTAGGTGATCAGAGCAACGTTTTACCAAATGAGGCTTCGAAACACGAGGATCCATATATATTTCATTAGCCCAATAAAGCACGTGGACTTCTTAATATAATCAACACCTCACCCCACCAGGATTTGAACCCATGATCTTATAATTGTGACCGGGGAACGCTGCCTCTGAACCACCAGGAAACTAAAAGCAGTCCGAGACTGTTATATTTCACACAAAGCCTGTTGAATGAGCTTATGGCGCCGTGAACCTCTAATGGGGACCACCAGTGCCGCTTATGTTATCAGAGCAACGTTTTACCAAATCTGGCTTGGAAACTGGAGGATCCATATATATTTCAATAGCCCAATAAAGCACGCGGACTTCTACACATAATCAAAACCTCACCCCACTAGGATTTGAACCCACGATCTTATAATTGTGACCGTGGAACGCTACCTCTGGGCCACCAGGACAATAAAAGCAGTCCTACACTCTGCTATATTTCACACAAATCCTGTTCAACAAGCTTATGGCGCCGTGAACCTCTAATGGGGACCACCCGTGCCGCTTAGGTGATCAGAGCAACGTTTTACAAAATGCGGCTTCGAAACACGAGGATCCAAATATATTTCATTAGCCCAATAAAGCACTCGGACTTCTACATATAATCAACACCTCACCCCACCAGGATTCAAACCCACGATATTATAATTGTGACCGGGGTATGCTACCTCTGGGCCACTAGGACAATAAAAGCAGTCCTAGACTCTACTATATTTCACACAAAGCCTGTTCAACGACCTTATGGCGCCATGAACCTATAATGGGGACCACCCGTGCCCCTTAGGTGATCAGAGCAACGTTTTACCATATCCGGCTTGGAAACACGAGTATCCATATATATTTCATTAGCCCAATAAAGCACTCGGACTTCTACATATAATCAACACCTCACCCCACCAGGATTCAAACCCACGATCTTATAATTGTGGCCGGGGTATGCTACCTCTGGGCCACCAGGACAATAAAAGCAGTCCAAGTCTCTACTATATTTCACACAAAGCCTGTTCAACGACCTTATGGCGCCGCAGGCCTATAATGGGACCACCCGTGCCCTTAGGTGATCAGAGCAACGTTTTACCATATCCGGCAGAAGCGGTATCCATATATATTTCATTAGCCCAATAAAGCCTCCGGACTTCTGCATATAATCAACACCTCACCCCACCAGGATTCAAACCCACGATCATATAATTGTGGCCGGGGTATGCTACCTCTGGGCCACCAGGACAATAAAAGCAGTCCAAGTCTCTACTATGTTTCACAAAAAGCCTGTTCAACGACCTTATGGCTCCATGAACCTCTAATAGGGACCACCTGTGCCGCTTAGGTGATCAGAGCAACGTTTTACCAAATCCGGCTTCGAAACACGAGGATCCATATATATTTCATTAGCGCAATAAAGCACGCAGACTTCTACATATAATCAACACCTCCCCCCACCAGGATTTGAACCCACGATCTTATAATTTTGACCGGGGAATGCTACCTCTGGGCCACTAGGACAATAAAAGCAGTCCTAGACTCTGCTATATTTCACAAAAGCCTGTTCAACGAGCTTATGGCGCTGCCAGACCACTATGAGGACCACCCGTGCCGCTTAGGTGATCAGAGCAACGTTTTTACCAAATGCAGCTTCGAAACACGAGGATCCATATATATTTCATTAGCCCGAATAAAAGCCGCGGACTTCTTCATATAATCAACACCTCACCTCACCAGGATTCGAACCCACGATCTTCTAATTGTGACCGGGGATCGCTACCTCTGGGCCACCAGGACACTAAAAGCATTCCTAGACTCTGCTATATTTCACACAAAGCCTATTCAACGAGCTTATGGCGCCGTGAACCTCTAATGAGGACCACCCGTGCCGCTTAGGTGATCAGAGCAACGTTTTACGAAATGCGGCTTCGAATCACAAGGATCCATATATATTTCATTAGCCCAATAAAGCACGCGGACTTCTACATATAATCAACACCTCATCCCACCAGGATTTGAACCCACGATCTTATAATTGTGACCGGGGAATGCTACCTCTGGGCCACCAGGACAATAAAAGCAGTCCTAGACTCTGCTATATTTCACACAAAGCCTGTTCAACGAGCTTATGGCGCCGAGAACCACTAATGGGGACCACCCGTGCCGCTTAGGTGATCAGAGCATCGTTTTACCAAATGCTGCTTCGAAACACAAGGATCCATATATATTTCATTAGCCCAATAAAGCACTCGGACTTCTACATATTATCAACACCTCACCCCACCGGGATTCAAACCCATGATCTTATAATTGTGACCGGGGTATGCTACCTCTGGGCCACCACGACAATAAAAGCAGTCCAAGTCTCTACTATATTTCACACAAAGCCTGTTCAACGACCTTATGGCGCCATGAACCACTAATGGGGACCACCTGTGCCGCTTAGGTGATCAGAGCAACGTTTTACCAAATCGGCTTCGAAACAGGGATCGCCATATATTTCATTAGCCCAATAAAGCACTCGGACTTCTACATATTATCAACACCTCACCCCACAAGGATTCAAACCCACGATCTTATAATTGTGACCGGGGTATGCTACCTCTGGGCCACCAGGACAATAAAAGCAGTCCAAGTCTCTACTATATTTCACACAAAGCCTGTTCAACGAGCTTATGGCGCCGTGAACCTCTAATGGGGACCACCCGTGCCGCTTAGGTGATCAGTGCAACGTTTTACCATATGGGGCTTCGAAACACGAGGATCCATATATATTTCATTAGCCCAATAAAGCACGCGGACTTCTACATATAATCAACACCTCACCCCACCAGGATTCAAAACCACGATCTTATAATTGTGACCGGGGTATGCTACCTCTGGGCCACCAGGACAATAAAAGCCATCCAAGTCTCTACTATATTTCACACAAAGCCTGTTCAACGACCTTATGGCTCCATGAACCACTAATGGGGACCACCTGTGCCGCTTAGGTGATCAGAGCAACGTTTTACCAATTCCGGCTTCGAAACACGAGGATCCATATATATTTCATTAGCCCAATAAGCACGCAGACTTCTACATATAATCAACACCTCACCCCACCAGGATTTGAACCCACGATCTTATAATTGTGACCGGGGAATGCTACCTCTGGGCCACTAGGACAATAAAAGCAGCCCTAGACTCTGCTATATTTCACACAAAGCCTGTTCAACGACCTTATGGCGCTGTGAACCACTATAGGGGAACCGCCCGTGCCGCTTAGGTGATCAGAGCAACGTTTTACCAAATGCGGCTTCGAAACACGAGGATCCATATATATTTCATTAGCCCAATAAAGCACGCGGACTTCTTCATATAGTCAACACCTCACCCCACCAGGATTCGAACCCACGATCTTCTAATTGTGACCGGGGAACGCTACCTCTGGGCCACCAGGACACTAAAAGCAGTCCTAGACTCTGCTATGTTTCACACAAAGCCTGTTCAACGAGCTTTTGGCGCCGTGAACCTCGAATGGGGACCACCCGTGGCGCTTAGGTGATCAGAGCAACGTTTTTACCGTCTGACCCGAAACCGCGAGGATCCATATATATTTCATTATCCCAATAAACATCGGACTTCTACATATAATCAACTTTTACCTCACCCCACCGGGATTTGAACCCACGATCTTATAATTGTGACCGGGGCCTTCTTGCTTCCAGGCCTGGGAACAATAAAAGCAGTCTAGACTCTACTATATTTCACAGCCTGTTCAGCGAGCAAGGCGCGTAAGAAGCTACTCTAATGAGGACCACCACGTGCGCTTAGGTGATCAAACAATTTTTGCAAATACGGCTTGAAGTATATGAGGATCCATATATATTTCATTAGCCCAATAAAACCGCGGACTTCTTCATATAATCAACACCTCACCCCACCAGGATTCAAACCCACGATCTTATAATTGTGACGGGGTATGCTATAGGCCACCAGGACAATAAAAGCAGTCCAAGTCTCTACTATATTTCACACAAAGCCTGTTCAACGACCTTATGGCTCCATGATCCACTAATGGGGTCCACCTGTGCCGCTTAGGTGATGAGAGCAACGTTTTACCAAATCCGGCTTCGAAACACGAGGATCCATATATATTTCATTAGCCCAATAAAGCACGCAGACTTCTACATATAATCAACACCTCACCCCACCAGGATTTGAAACCACGATCTTATAATTGTGACCGGGGAATGCTACCTATGGGCCACTAGGACAATAAAAGCAGCCCTAGACTCTGCTATATTTCACAAAGCCTGTTCCATGAGCTTGGCTGTGAACCACTATAGGGGAACCACCGTGCAGCTTAGGTGATCCAGAGCAACCCAACACCTAAATCTGACTGAAACACGAGGATCCATATATATTTCATTAGCCCAATAAAGCACGCAGACTTCTACATATAATCAACACCTCACCCCACCAGGATTTGAACCCACGATCTTATAATTGTGACCGGGGATTGCTACCTCTGGGCCACCAGGACAATAAAAGCAGTCCTAGACTCTTCTATATTTCACACAAAACCTGTTCAACGAGCTTATGGCGCTGTGAACCACTAGAGGGGACCACCCGTGCTGCTTAGGTGATCAGAGCAACGTTTTACCAAATGCTGCTTCGAAACACGAGGATCCATATATATTTCATTAGCCCAATAAAGCACGCGGACTTCTACACATAATCAACACCTCACCCCACCAGGATTTGAACCCACGATCTTCTAATTGTGACAGGGGAACGGTACCTCTGGGCCACCAGGACAATAAAAGCAATCCTAGACTCTGCTATATTTCAAACAAAGCCTGTTCAACGAGATTATGGCGCCGTGAACCTCTAATGGGGACCACCCATGCTGCTTAGGTGATCAGAGCAATGTTTTACCAAATGCGGCTTCGAAACACGAGGATCCATATATATTTCATTATCCCAATAAAGCACGCAGACTTCTACATATAATCAACACCTCACCCCACCAGGATTTGAACGCATGATTTTATAATTGTGACCTGGGAACGGTGCCTCTGAACCACCAGGAAACTAAAAGCAGTCCTAGACTGTTATATTTCACACAAAGCCTGTTGAATGAGCTTATGGCGCCGTGAACCTCTAATGGGGACCAGGAGTGCTGCATAGGTTATCAAAGCAACGTTTTACCAAATCTGGCTTGGAAACTCGAGGATCCATATATATTTCAATAGCCCAATAAAGCACTCGGACTTCTACATATAATCAACACCTCACCTCACCAGGATTCAAACCCACGATCTTATAATTGTGGCCGGAGTATGCTACCTCTGGGCCATTAGGACAATAAAAGCAGTCCTACACTCTACTATATTTCACACAAAGCCTGTTCAACGACCTTATGGCTCCATGAACCTCTAATGGGGACCACCTGTGCCACTTAGGTGATCAGAGCAACGTTTTACCAAATCCGGCTTCGAAACACGAGGATCCATATATATTTCATTAGCCCAATAAAGCACGCAGACTTCTACATATAATCAACACCTCACCCCACCAGGATTTGAACGCATGATCTTATAATTGTGACCGGGGAACGGTGCCTCTGAACCACCAGGAAACTAAAAGCAGTCCTAGACTGTTATATTTCACACAAAGCCTGTTGACTGAGCTTATGGCGCCGTGAACCTCTAATGGGGACCAGCAGTGCTGCTTAGGTTATCAAAGCAACGTTTTACCAAATCTGGCTTGGAAACTCGAGGATCCATATATATTTCAATAGCCCAATAAAGCACGCCGACTTCTACATATAATCAACACCTCACCCCCACCAGGTTTGAACCCACGATCTTATAATTGTACGATGGGGGCGCTACCTCTGGGCCTGGGACCAAATAAAAGCAGATCCTACACTCTCTATATTTCACACAAAAGCCTGTTCCGCGCTGACCTTATGGCGCCATGAACCTCTAATGGGACCACCCCGTGCCCTTAGGTGATCAGAGCAACGTTTTGCCATATCCGGCTTGGAAACACGAGTATCCATATATATTTCATTAGCCCAATAAAGCACTCGGACTTCTACATATAATCAACACCTCACCCCACCAGGATTCAAACCCACGATCTTAGAATTGTGGCCGGGGTATGCTACCTCTGGGCCACCAGGACAATAAAAGCAGTCCAAGTCTCTACTATATTTCACACAAAGCCTGTTCAACGACCTTATGGCTTCATGAACCTCTAATGGGGACCACCTGTGCCGCTTAGGTGATCAGAGCAACGTTTTACCATATCCGGCTTCGAAACACGAGGATCCATATATATTTCATTAGCCCAATAAAGCACGCAGACTTTTACATATAATCAAAACCTCACCCCACCAGGATTTGAACCCACGATCTTATAATTGTGACCGGGGAATGCTACCTCTGGGCCACTTGGACAATAAAAGCAGTCCTACACTCTACTATATTTCACACAAAGCCTGTTCAACGACCTTATGGCGCCATGAACCTCTAAGCGGGACCACCCGTGCCCCTTAGGTGATCAGAGCAACGTTTTACCATATCCGGCATGGAAACACGAGTATCCATATATATTTCATTAGCCCAATAAAGCACTCGGACATCTACATATAATCAACACCTCACCCCACCAGGATTCAAACCCACGATCTTCTAATTGTGACCGGGGGATGCTACCTCTGGGCCACCAGGACACTAAAAGCAGTCCTAGACTCTGCTATGTTTCACACAAAGCCTGTTCAACGAGCTTTTAGCACCGTGAACCTCTAATGGGGACCACCCGTGCCGTTTAGGTGATCAGAGCAACGTTTTACCAAATGCGGCTTCGAAACACGAGGATCCATATACATTTCATTATCCCAATAAAGCATGCGGACTTCTACATATAATCAACACCTCACCCCACCAGGATTTGAACCCACGATCTTATAATTGGGACCGGGGGATGCTACCTCTGGGCCACCAGGAACAATAAAAGCAGTCCTAGACTCTACTATATTTCACACAAAGCCTATTCAACGAGCTTAAGGCGCCGTAAACCTCTAATGAGGACCACCCGTGCCGCTTATTTGATCAAAGCAACGTTTTACCAAATGCGGCTTCGAAACACGAGGATCCATATATATTTCATTAGCCCAATAAAGCACGCAGACTTCTTCATATAATCAACACCTCACCCCACCAGGATTCGAACCCACGATCTTCTAATTGTGACCAGGGGATGCGCTACCACTGGGCCACCCGGATAATTAAAGCAGTCCTAGACTCTGCTATATTTCACACAAAGCCTATTCAACGAGCTTTTGGCGCCGTGAACCTCTAATGGGGACCACCCGTGCCGCTTAGGTGATCAGAGCAACGTTTTACCAAATGCGGCTTCAAAACACGAGGATCCATATATATTTCATTTGCCCAATAAAGCACGCGGACTTCTACATATAATCAACACCTCACCCCACCAGGATTCGAACCCACGATCTTCTAATTGTGACCGGAGACCCTTCACCTCTGGGCCACCAGGAACAATAAAAGCAGTCCTAGACTCTACTATATTTCACACAAAGCCTATTCAACGAGCTTAAGGCGCCGTAAACCTCTAATGAGGACCGCCCGTGCCGCTTATTTGATCAGAGCAACGTTTTACCAAATGCGGCTTCGAAACACGAGGATCCATATATATTTCATTAGCCCAATAAAGCACGCGGACTTCTTCATATAATCAACACCTCACCAGGATTTAAACCCACGATCTTATAATTGTGACCGGGGAACGCTACCTCTGGGCCACCAGGATAATAAAAGCAGTCCTAGACTCTGCTATATTTCACACAAAGCCTGTTCACCGAGCTTATGGCGCCGTGAACCGCTAATGGGGACCACCCGTGCCGCTTAGGTGATCAAAACAACGTTTTACCAAATGCGGCTTCAAAACACGAGGATCCATATATATTTCATATGCCCAATAAAGCACTCGGACTTCTATATATAATCAACACCTCACCCACCAGGATTCAGACACGATCTTCCTAATTGTGACCAGGGATCGCTACCTCTGGGCCCACCAGGACAATAAAGCAGTCTAGACTGCCTATATTTCACACAAAGCCTGTTCAACGACCTTGTAAACCACTTAGATCACTAATAGGGACCACCTGTGCGACAGGTGATCAGAGCAACGTTTTACCAAATCGGCTTGAAACACGAGGATCCATATATATTTCATTAGCCCAATAAAGCACGCAGACTTCTCCATATAATCAACACCTCACCCCACCAGGATTTGAAACCACGATCTTATAATTGTGACCGGGGAATGCTACCTATGGGCCACTAGGACAATAAAAGCAGCCCTACACTCTGCTATATTTCACACAAAGCCTGTTCAACGAGCTTATGGCGCTGTGAACCACTATAGGGGACCACCCGTGCTGCTTAGGTGATCAGAGCAACGTTTTACCAAATGCGGCTTCGAAACACGAGGATCCATATATATTTCATTAGCCCAATAAAGCACAAGGACTTCTACATATAATCAACACCTCACCCCACCAGGATTTGAACCCACGATCTTATAATTGTGACCGGGGAACGCTAACTCTGGGCCACCAGGACAATAAAAGCACTCCTAGACTCTGCTATATTTCACAAAAAGCCTGTTCAACGAGATTATGGAGCTGTGAACCACTATAGGGAACCACCCGTGTCGCTTAGGTGATCAGAGCAATGTTTTATCAAATCCGGCCTGGAAACACGAGGATCCATATATATTTCATTCCCAATAAAGCACGCGGACTTCTACATATAATCAACACCTCACCCCACCAGGATTCAAACCCATGATCTTATAATTGTGACCGGGGTATGCTACCTCTGGGCCACCAGGACAATAAAAAGCAGTCCTAGACTCTTCTATATTTCACACAAAACCTGTTCAACGAGCTTATGGCGCTGTGAACCACTATAGGGGACCACCCGTGCTGCTTAGGTGATCAGAGCAACGTTTTACCAAATGCTGCTTCGAAACACGAGGATCCATATATATTTCATTAGCCCAATAAAGCACGCGGACTTCTACACATAATCAACACCTCACCCCACCAGGATTTGAACCCACGATCTTCTAATTGTGACAGGGGAACGGTACCTCTGGGCCACCAGGACAATAAAAGCAATCCTAGACTCTGCTAGATTTCAAACAAAGCCTGTTCAACGAGATTATGGCGCCGTGAACCTCTAATGGGGACCACCCATGCTGCTTAGGTGATCAGAGCAATGTTTTACAAAATGCGGCTTCGAAACACGAGGATCCATATATATTTCATTATCCCAATAAAGCACGCAGACTTCTACATATAATCAACACCTCACCCCACCAGGATTTGAACGCATGATCTTATAATTGTGACCTGGGAACGGTGCCTCTGAACCACCAGGAAACTAAAAGCAGTCCTAGACTGTTATATTTCACACAAAGCCTGTTGAATGAGCTTATGGCGCCGTGAACCTCTAATGGGGACCAGGAGTGCTGCATAGGTTATCAAAGCAACGTTTTACCAAATCTGGCTTGGAAACTCGAGGATCCATATATATTTCAATAGCCCAATAAAGCACGCCGACTTCTACATATAATCAAAACCTCACCCCACCAGGATTTGAACCCACGATCTTATAATTGTGATGGGGAACGCTACCTCTGGGCCACCAGGACAATAAAAGCAGTCCTCCACTCTACTATATTTCACACAAAGCCTGTTCAACGACCTTATGGCGCCATGAACCTCTAATAGGACACCTGTGCAGCAGAGTGATCCGATAATTTTTGCAAATCCGGCTTCGAAATACGAGGATCATATATATATTTTAATTGGCCCAATAAAGCCGCAGACTTCTACATATAATCAACACCTCACCCCACCAGGATTTGAACGCATGATCTTATAATTGTGACCGGGGAACGGTGCCTATGAACCACCAGGAAACTAAAAGCAGTCCTAGACTGTTATATTTCACACAAAGCCTGTTGACTGAGCTTATGGCGCTGTGAACCTCTAATGGGGACCAGCAGTGCTGCTTAGGTTATCAAAGCAACGTTTTACCAAATCTGGCTTGGAAACTCGAGGATCCATATATATTTCAATAGCCCAATAAAGCACGCCGATTTCTACATAAAATCAAAACCTCACCCCACCAGGATTTGAACCCACGATCTTATAATTGTGATGGGGAACGCTACCTCTGGGCCACCAGGACAATAAAAGCAGTCCTACACTCTACTATATTTCACACAAAGCCTGTTCAACGACCTTATGGCGCCATGAACCTCTAATCGGGACCACCCGTGCCCCTTAGGTGATCAGAGCAACGTTTTACCATATCGGGCTTGGAAACACGAGTATCCATATATATTTCATTAGCCCAATAAAAGCACTT
>NW_024748647.1:0-26502 GCF_018991925.1 Homarus americanus
ACCTCTGACACTCCAGGTACCTCTGACCTCCCAGGTGCACCTCCGATACTCCCAGGTACCTCCGATACTCCCAGGTACACCTCAGACACTCCCAGGTTCACCTCTGACACTCCCAGGTTCATCTCTGACACTCCCTGGTACACCTCTGACACTCCCAGGTACACCTCTGACATTCCAGGTACAGCTCCGACACTCCCAGGTACACATCCTGACACTCCCAGGTACCTCTGACACTCCCTGGTATACCTCTGATACTCCCGGTACACATCCGACACTCCTGGTACACCTCTGACACTCCCATTGCATCTTACACTCACTGGTTCTCCTCTGACACTCCAGGTACACTCAGACACTCCCAGGTACACCTCAGACACTCCCAGTGCACCTCACACCTCCCAGGTACACCTTTGACCTCCCAGGTACACTGACACTCCCAGGTACACCTCTGACACTCCCAGGTACACCTCTGACGCTCTCAGGTACACCTCAGACACTCCCAGGTACACCGCTAACTCCCCAGGTACACTCGACCTCCCAGGTACACCTCTGACTCTCCCAGGTACACCTCCGACACTCCCAGGTACACCTCCGACCCTCCCAGGTACACTTGTCAGACTCCCAGGTACCTCTGACACTCCAGGTACACCTCTGACACTCCCAGGTACACCTCTCACACTCCCAGGTACACCTCAGCACTCCAGGTACACCTCTGACACTCCCAGGCCTCTGACACTCCCAGGTACACCTCTGACACCAGGTACACCTCTGGCACTCCCAGGTACACCACTGATATTCCCAGGTACACTTACGATACTCCCAGGTACTCCTCACGACACTCCCAGGTACTCCATTGACACTCACTGGTACACCCCTGACCTCCAGGTACACCCAAAACACTCCCAGGTACCCTCGGACACTCTCAGGAACACCTCCGATTCTCCCAGGTACACCTCTGACACTTCCAGGTACACCTCTGACACTCTCAGGAACACCAATGACACTCCCAGGTACACCTCTGACACTCCCAGGTACTCCTTTGACGCTCCCAGGTACACCTCTGACACTTCCAGGTACACCGCTGACACTCCCAGGTACACCGCTGACACTGCGGTACACCTCCAGACACTGCCAGGTATACCTCCAGACACTCCCAGGTACAGCTCAGACACTCCAGGTACACCTCAGACACTCCCAGGTGCACCTGTGACACTCCCAGTGCACCTCCTGACACTCCAGGTACACCTCTGACCTCCCAGGAACACCAACACTCCAGGTACACCTCTGACACTCCCAGGCACACCTTTGACGCTCCAGTACACCTCTGACACTTCAGGTACACCGCTGACACTCCCAGGTACACCGCTGACACTGCAAGGTACACCTCAGACACTGCCAGGTATACCTCAGACACTCCCAGGTACAGCTCAGACACTCCCAGGTACACCTCAGACACTCCCAGGTGCACCTGTGACAAGTGCCTCTGACACTCCCAGGCACACCTCTGACCCTCCAGGTACACCTGCAGACACTCAAGTACATCTCCACGCTCCCAGGTACACCTCTGACTCACCCAGGTACCTCCGACACTCCCAGGTACACCTCCGACACTCCAGGTACACTTTCACACTCCCAGGTACACCTCTGACACTCCCAGGTACACCTCTGACACTCCCAGGTACACCTCTGACACTCCCAGGTGCTCCACTGACATTCCCTGGTACACCTCTGACACTCCCAGGTACACCTCTGACACTCCCAGGTACACCTCTGACACTCCCAGGTACTCCTGACGCTCCCAGGTACACCTCTGACACTTCCAGGTACACCGCTGACACTCCCAGGTACACCGCTGACACTGCACGGTACACCTCAGACACTGCCAGGTATACCTCAGACACTCCCAGGTACAGCTCAGACACTCCAGGTACACCTCAGACACTCCCAGGTACACCTCTGACTCCCAGGTACACCTCTGACACTCCCAGATTCACCTCTGACATTCCCAGGTACTCTCACAGCCTCCCAGGTACACCCCAGACACTCCCAGGTACACCTCTGACACTCCCAGGTACACCCCAGACACTCCCAGGTACACCTCTGACACTCTCAGGAACACCTCCGACACTCCCAGGTACACCTCTGACAGTTCCAGGTTCACCTCTGACACTCCCAGGCACACCAATGACACTCCCAGGTACACCTCTGACACTCCCAGGTACACCACTGACACTACCAGGTACACCTCAGCACTCCAGGTACTCCTGACGCTCCCAGGTACTCCTCTGACACTCCCAGGTACATCTCTGACACTTCCAGGTACACTGACACTCCCAGGTACACCGCTGACACTGCCCGGTACACCTCAGACACTGCCAAGTATACCTTAGATACTCCCAGGTACAGCTCAGACTCTCCCAGGTACACCTCAGACACTCCCAGGTGCACCTGTGACACTCCCAAGTGCACCTCTGACACTCCCAGGCACACCTCTGACACTCCCAAGTTAAACCTCAGACACTCCCAGGTACAACGCTGACACTCCCAGGTACACTTCTCACACTCCCAGGTACACCTCTGACACTCCCAGGTACACCTCTGACACTCCCAGGTACACCTCTGACACTCCCAGGTACTCCACTGACATTCCCTGGTACACCTCTGACACTCCCAGGTACACCTCGGACACTCCCAGGTACACCTCTGACACTCCCAGGTACACCTCAGACACTCCCAGGTGCACCTGTGACACTCCCAATTGCACCTCTGACACTCCCAGACACACCTCTGACACTCCCAAGCACACCTCTGACTGCTCCAGGTACACCTCAGACACTCCCAGGTACACCGCTAACACTCCCAGGTACACCTCTGACACTCCAGGTACCTCCTGACACTCCCAGGTACACCTCTGACTCACCCAGGTACACCTCCGACCTCCCAGGGACTGCTCCAGGTACACCTCAGACACTCCCAGGTGCCTGTGACACTCCCAAGTGCACCTCTGACACTCCCAGGCACACCTCTGACACTCCCAGGTAAACCTCAGGCACTCCCAGGTACAACGCTGACACTCCCAGGTACACTTCTCACACTCCCAAGTTACACCTCTGACACTCCCAGGTACACCTCTACACCTCCAGGTACACCACAACCTCCCAGGTGCTCCACTGACATTCCCTGGTACCTCTGGCCTCCCAGGTACACCTCTGACACTCCCAGGTACACCTCGCCACCTCCCAGGTACTCCTTGACGCTCCTAGGTACACCTCTGCACTTCCAGGTACACCATGACCTCCCAGGTACACCGCTGACACTGCACGGTACACCTCAGACACTGCCAGGTATACCTCAGACACTCCCAGGTACAGCTCAGACACTCCCAGGTACCTCAGACACTCCCAGGTACACCTCTGACATTCCCAGGTACACCTCTGACCTCCCAGATTCACCTCTGACATTCCAGGTACTCCTCTGACACTCCAGGTACACCCCCAGACACTCCCAGGTACACCTCTGACACTCCCAGGTACACCCCAGACACTCCCAGGTACACCTCCATCTCTCAGGAACACCTCTGACACTCCCAGGTACACCTCTGACAGTTCCAGGTTCACCTCTGACACTCCAGGCACACCAAGACACTCCCAGGTACACCTCGACCTCCCAGGTACACCATTAACTACCAGGTACACCTCTGACACTCCCAGGTACTCCTTTGACGCTCCCAGGTACTCCTCGGCCTCCCAGGTACATCTGACACTTCCAGGTACACCGCTGACCTCCCAGGTACACCGCTGACTGCCGGTACACCTCAGACACTGCCAAGTATACCTTAGATACTCCCAGGTGCAGCTCAGACTCTCCCAGGTACACCTCAGACACTCCCAAGATGTGACCCGACTGCCAACGACTAATGAAGGTGCGCCTGCACTCTCCCAGGTACACCTCAGACACTCCCAGGTGCACCTCTGACACTCCCAAGTACACCTCTGACACTCCTGTGCACACCCTCTGACACTCCCAGGAAAACCTCAGACACTCCCAGGTACAACGCTGACACACTCCCAGGTACACTTCTCACACTCCCAGGCCACCTCTGACACCCCTGCACACCCTCTGACACTCCCAGGCACACCTCCTGACACTCCCGTACCCACTGACATTCCTGGTACACCTCTGACACTCCAGTGGCCACCTCGGACACTCCCAGGTACACCTCTGACACTCCCAGGTACACTCAGACACTCCCAGGTGCACCTCTGACACACTCCAATTGCACCTCTGACACTCCCAGACACACCTCTGACACTCCCAAGCACACACCTCTGACACTCCTGTGCACACTCAGACACTCCTACACCAGCACACTCCCAGGTACACCTCTGACACTCCCAGGTACACCTCTGACACTCCCAGGTACACCTCTGACTCACCCAGGTACACCTCCGACACTCCCAGGTACACCTCTCACACTCCTGGTGTACACTCAGACACTTGGAGCACCTCTGACACTCCCAAGTGCACCCTCTGACACCCAGAACACACCTCTGACACTCCCAGGTAAACCCCCAGACACTCCTGGGCACAACCCTGACACTCCCAGGTACACTTCACACTCCCAGGTACACCACACTGACACTCCCAGGTACACCTCTGACACTCCCAGGTACACCTCTGACACTCCCAGGTACCCACTGACATTCCCGGCACACCTCTGACACTCCCAGGTACACCTCGGACACTCCTGGGTACACCTCTGACACTCCAGGTGTACACCTCAGACACTCCCAGGTACACCCTGACACTCCCAAGTACCCCTGACACCCCCAGACACACCTCTGACACTCCCAGACACACCTCTGACACTCCTGTGCACACCTCAGACACTCCTGTACACCTCTGACACTCCAGGTACACCTCTTGACAATTCCAGGTACACCCCTGACACCCCAGGTACAATTTCTGACACCAGGTACACCTCTGACACCTGGTGTACACTTCTAACCCTGTGTACACTCTGACACTCCCAGGTACACCTTGCACACTCTTAGATACACCTCTGACACTCCAGGGTACACCTCTGACACTGCCAGCAGCACCTCTGACACTCCCAGGTACACCTCTGACACACCCAGGTACACACCTCCGACACTCCCAGGCCACCTCCGACACTCCCAGGCACACCTCTCACACTTCGGGCACACCTCTGGACACCCCAGGCACACCTCCTGACACTCCCAGGTACACCCCAGACACTCCCAGTACACCTCTGACACCTCCAGGTACACCTTGACACTCCCAGGTACCCACCACACTCCCAGGTACTGTATTCCATACCTCCGCCACCCTCAACCAGGTACACCTCTACACTCCCAGGCACACCCCTGACACTCCCAGGTGCACCTCAGACACTCCCAGGTACACCCCTGACACTCCCAGGTACACCGCTGACACTCCCAGGTACACTCTTGACACTCCTAGTGTACACCTACACGCCTGATACACCTCTCTACTACTTGTACACCTTCTGACACCCCCAGGTACACCCTCTGACACTCCTGCGTACTCCTCTGACGCTCCAGGTACTCCTGACGCCCGTGCACACACCTCTGACACTTCCAGGTACACACACACCTTGCACACCGCTGACACTGCACCGGCACAACCCTACACACCCCAGGCACCTCGGACACTCAGGCAGCTCAACACTCCAGTACACCTCAGACACTCCCAGGTACACTCTCTGACACTCCCAGGTACACCTCTGACACTTCCAGTGTACACCTCTCTGACACTCCCAGGTACAACTTCTGTCACTCCCAGGTACAACCTGACACTCCCAACCCCAGCATTCCGACACTCCCAGGCACGTCTTAACTCCAGCACTCCACACTCCCCTGGCACACCCCCGACACTTCCAGGCACACCTCCAACACTCCCCAGGCACACCTCTGACACCCAGGCACACCTCTGACACTCCCAGGCAAACCTCTGACACTCCCAGGCACACATTTGACACTCCCAGGTACTCCACTGACATTCCCTTGCACACCTCTGACACTCCCAGGCACACCGCTGACACCACCAGGCACACCTGACACTGCCAGGCACACCTCCGACACTCCCAGGCACACTTCACACTCCCAGGCACACCTCCGACACCCCAGGCACACCTCTGACACCCCCAGGCACACCTCAGACACTCCCAGGCACACCGGTGACACCCCAGGCACCTCCTGACACCCCACACACCTCTGACACCCCAGGCACACCTCTAACACTCCCAGGCACACCTCCGACACCCCAGGCACACCCCTGACACTCCCAGGCACACCTAGGACACTCTGCACACCTCACACCCCAGGCACACCCTGACACCCCAGGCACACCTCTGACACCCCAGGTACACCTCTGACACCCCAGGCACACCTCAGACCCCCAGGCACACCGCTGACACCCCAGGCACACCTCCAACACTCCCCAGGCACCTCCTGACACCTGCACACTTACACTTGCACACCCAGACACCCCAGGCACACCTCTGACACTCCCAGGCACACCCTGACACCCCAGGCACACCTCCTGACACTCGGCACACCTCTGACACTCGCACACCTCAGACACCCAAGGCACCTCTGACACCTCAGGCACCTTGACACCCCAGTTCACCTCTGACACTCCCAAGCACATCTGACACCTGAGGCACACCCCTGGACACCCCAGGCACACCTCTGACACCGCCAGGCACTCCCCACACCGCAGGCACACCCTGACACCCCAGGCACACCTCCGACACTCTCGAGGCACACCTGACACTCCAGGCACACCTCTGACACCCCAGGCACACCTCTGACACCCCAGGCACACCTGACACCCAGGCACACCTCAGACACCTGAGCACACCTCTGACACACCCAGGCACACCTCCAACACTGCACACTCCAACACTCCTGGCACACCTGACACGCCCTGGCACACTTCCCACCCCAGTACACCTCCGACACTCCCAGTACACCCTGACACTCCCCAGGCACACCTCTGACACTCCAAGGCACACCTCTGACACTCCCAGGCACACCTCTGACACTCCCAGGTACTCCACTGACATTCCCTGGCACACTTCTGACCCCAGGCACACGTCCGACACTCCCCAGGCACACCTCTGACACTGCCAGGCACACCTCTGACAATCCCAGGCACCCCTGACACTCCCAGGCACACCTCTGACACCCCCAGGCACACTCCAACACCCCAGGTACACCTGACACCCCAGGCACACCCCCACTCCTGGCACACCTCTGACCTCCCAGGCACACCTCTGACACCCCAGGCACACCTCTGACACTCCAGGCACACCTTGACACTCCCCAGGCACTCCACTGACATCCCTGGCACACCTCTGACACCCCAGGCACACCGCTGACACTGCCCTGTACACCCCCGACACTCCCCAGGCACACCCGACACGCCCAGGCACACTTCTCACACTCCCAGGCACACCTCTGACACTCCCAGGTACAACCTGACACTCCCAGGCACACTTCCGATACCCTAGGCACCTCTGACACTCCCAGGTACACCACCTCTGACACCCCTAGTTATTCCTCTGACACTCCCTGGTACATCTCTGACAATCCCAGGTACTCCCTGACACTCCCAGGCACACTCCGATATTCCCAGGCACACCTCCGATATTCCGGTACAGCTCTGACACCCCAGGCACACCTTTGAGACTCCCAGGCACTTCACTGACACCACCTGGCATACCTCTGACACTCCCCAGGTACCCTCTGACACTCCCTGTTTCACTTGAGACTCCCAGGCACACTCCTGACACTCTCTGGTACACCTCCGATATTTGGGAACCTCCGATATCTTGTACACCTCCGATACTCCCGTACACCTTGAGACTCCCAGGTACTTCACTGACACTCCCTGCTATACCCCCTGACATTCCCCAGGCACACCTCTGACTCTCCCAGGCACACCTCTGACACCCCAGCACACCTCTGACACTCCCAGGTCCCGCCCACACCCCAGGCACACTCTCACACTCCCAGAACACCTCCGACACCCCAGGCACACCTCTGACACTCCAGGCACACCTCAGACACTCCCAGGCACACCGCTGACACTCCGCACACCTCTGACACTCCCAAGCACACCCCTGACACCCAGGCACACCTCCAACACCCCAGGCACACCTCCGACACCCCAGGCACACTTCCACACCCCTGGCCACCCTGACCTCCCAGGCACACTGCAGACACCCCGCACACCTCTGACACTCCCGGCACACCTCTGACACCCCAGGCACACCTCTGACACCCAGGCACACCTTGGCACCCCCAGGTACTCCACTGACATTCCCCTGCACACCTCTGACACCCCAGGCACACCGCTGACACTGCCCTGCACACCTCCGACACTCCCAAGCACACCTCCGACACGCCCAGGCACATTTCTCACACTCCCAGGCACACCTCCGACACTCCTAGGCACACCTCTGACACCCCAGGCACACCTCTGCAACTCCAAGGCACACCCTGACACTCCCCAGGCACACCCCTGATACTCCCAAGCACTCCACTGACATTCCCTGGCACACTTCTGACACTCCCCAGGCACACTGTCCGACACCCCAGACACACCTCTGACACCTGGTACACCTCTGACACTCCCAGGCACACCTCCACACTGCCAGGCACACCTCTGACAATCCCAGGCACTCTGTGACACTCCCCAGGCACACCTCCGACCCCAGGTGCACCTCTAACACCCCAGGTGCACCTCTGACACTCCCAAGTACTCCACTGACATTCCCTGGCACACTTCTGACACTCCCAGGCACACGTCCGACACTCCTGACACCTCTGACACTCCGGCACATCTCTGACACTCCCCAGGCACACCTCCGACACTGCCAGGCACACCTCTGACACTCCCCAGGCACACCTCCATATTCCCCAGGCACACCTCCGATATTCCCAGGCACACCCCAATATTCCCCAGGCACACCTTTGAGACCCCAGGCACTTCACTGACACTCCCTGGCACACCTCCGACACTCCCACTCCTCTGACACTCCCTGGTTCACTCTGAGACTTCAGGCACACCCCTGACACCACTGGCACACCTGATATACCCAGGTAACCTCCGATATTCCCAGGCACACTCCGATACTCCCCAGGCACACCTTGAGACTTAGGCACTTCCACTGACACCCTGGCATACCCCTGACATTCCCAGGCACACCTCTGACCTCCCCAGGCACACCTCTGATACTCCCTGCACACCTCTGACACCCCAGCACACCCTGACACTCCCCAGGCACACCTCTAACTCTCCCAGGTACTCCACTGACAGTCCCTGGTACACCACCCCTGACACTCCCCAGGCACACCTCGACACCCCAGGCACACCGCAGACACTCCCAGGCACACCTCCACACTCCCAGGCACACCTCTGACACCCCAGGCACCCTCTGTCACTCCCTGATACACGTCTAACACTCCCCAGGCACACTGCTGACACTCCACAGGCACACCGCTGACACTGCCAGGCACACCCCAGACACTGCCAGGCACACCCCAGACACTCCAGGCACACCCCAGACACCCCAGGCACACTTCTGACCTGAGTGCACCTCTGACACTCTCAAGTGCACCTCTGACACCCCAGGCACACCCTGACACTCCCCAGGCACACCTCAGACACTCCCACACCGCTGACACCCCAGGCACACCTCTGACACTCCCCAAGCACACCCTGACACCTGAGGTACCTCCTGACACTCCCAGGCACATCTCCTGACACCCCAGTACACGCTCCCAGGTACCCACTGACACTCCCTGGTACACCCCTGACACTCCCAGGCACACCTCTAACACTCCCAGGCACACCTCTGACACTCCCAGGCACACCCTGACACTCCGGCAAACCTCTGACACTCCCCAGGCACACATTTGACACCCTAGGTACTCCACTGACATTCCCTTGCACACCCCTGACACCCCAGGCACACCGCTGACACCACCAGGCACACCTCCGACACTGCCAGGCACACCTCCGACACCCCAGGCACACCTCACACCCCAGGCACACCTCCCTGACACCCCAGGGCACACCTCTGACAACTCCCAGGCACACTCAAACTCAGGCACACCGGTGACACTCCAGGCACACTCCTGACACTCCCAAGCACATCCTGACACTCCCAGGCACACTTCAACACTCCCAGGCACACCTCCGACACTCCCAGGCACACCCTCACACCCCCAGGCACACCCAGGACACTCCCAGGCACACCTCTGACACTTGGTGCACACCTCTGACACCCCAGGCACACCTCTGACACCCCAGGCACACCTCTGACACCCCAGGCACACCCCAGACACTCCCCAGGCACACCGCTGACACTCCCAGGCACACCTCCAACACCCCAGGCACACCTCCGACACCCCAGGCACATCTCTACACCCCAGGCACACCCAGGACACACCCCAGGCACACCTCTGACACCCCAGGCACCTCTGACACCCCAGGCACACCTCTGACACTCCCAGGCACACCTCTGACACTCCCCAGGCACACCCCAGACACCCAAGGCACACCCCTGACACTCTCCAGGTACACCTCTGACACTCCCCAGTTCACCCCCTGACACTCCCAGGCACACATCTGACACCTGAGGCACACCCAGACACCTCCAGTACACCTCTGACACTGCCACGTACCTCTCTCACACTGCAGGCACACCTCTGACACTCCTCAGGCACACCTCCGACACTCTGAGGCACACCCTGACACACTCCAGGCACACCTGACACCCCAGATACACCTCTGACACTCCAGGCACACCTCTGAAACTCAGGCACACCTCAGACACCCGAGTACACCTCCTGACACACCCAGGCACACCTCCAACACTCGGCACACCTCCGACACCCCAGGCACATCTCTTACACTCCCAGGCACACCCAGGACACCCCCAGGCACACCCTGACACCCCAGGCACACCTCTGACACCCCAGGCAACTCTGACACCCAGGCACACCTCTGACACTCCCCAGGCACACCTCAGACACTCCTGAAGTACACCTCTGACACTCCCAGGCACACCTCCAACACTCCCAGGTAACCTCCGACACCCCAGGCACACCCCACACCCCAGGCCACCTAGACACTCCCCAGGTGCACCCTCTGACACTCCCCACACTCTGACACTCCCAGGCACACTCTGACACCCAGGCACACCTCTGACACTCCCAGGCACAACTTTGACACCCCAGGCACTCACTGACATTCCCTGTACACCTCTGACACTCCCCAGGCACACCGCCTGACACCAGGTACACCTCCAACACTCCCAAGCACACATCCGACACGCCCTGGTACATTCCCACTCCCAGGCACACCTCCGACACTCCCCAGGCACACCCTGACACTCCCACACCTCTGACACTCCAAGGTACACCTCTGACACTCCCAGGTACACCTCTGACACTCCCAAGTACTCCACTGACATTCCTGGTACACTTCTGACACTCCCAGTTACACGTCCGACACCCCAGGCACACTCTGACACCAGGTACAGCTCTGACAATCCCAGTACTCCTGTGACACCCTAGGTACACCTCCGATATTCCCAGGTACACCTCCCCGATATTCCCAGGTACAGCCTTGATACTCAGGTACACCTTGAGACTCCCAGGTACTTCACTGACACCACCTGGCATACCTCTGACACCCCAGGTACTCCTCTGACACTCCCTGGTTCACTTCTGAGACTCCCAGGTACACCTCTGACACTCTGGTACACCTCCGATATTTCCAGGTAACCTCTGATATTCCAGGTACACCTCCGATACCCAGGTACACCTTGAGACTCCCAGTACTTCACTGACACTCCCTGCTATACCCTGACATTCCCAGGCACACCCTGACTCCCCAGGCACACCTCTGATACCCCAGGTACACCTCTGACACTCCCAGGTCCGCCTCCGACACCCAGGCACACTTCACACTCCCAGAACACCTCCTGACACCCCAGGCACAACCTCTGACACTCCCCAGGCACACCTCACTCCCAGGCACACCGCTGACACTCCCAGGCACACCTCTGACACCCCAAGCACACCTCTGACACTCCCAGGTACACCTCCAACACTCCCAGGTACACCTCCGACACCTGCAGTACACTTACACTCCCTGGTACACCTCTGACACTCCCAGGCACACCTCAGACACTCCCAGGCACACCTCTGACACTCCCAGGTACACCTCTGACACCCCAGGCACACCTTGACACTCCCCAGGCACACTTTGGCACTCCCAGGTACCCACTGACATTCCCTGGTACACCTCTGACACTCCCAGGCACACCGCTGACACTGCCCTGTACACCTCCTGACACTCCCAAGCACACCTCCGACACGCCCAGGCACACTTCTCACACCCCAGGTACACCTCCGACACTCCCCAGGCACACCTCTGACACTCCCAGGCACACCTCTCTGCAACTCCAAGGTACACCTCTGACACTGGCACACCTCTGATACTCCCAAGTACTCCACTGACATTCCTGGCACACTTGACACTTGGTACATGTCCGACACTCCCAGATACACCTCTGACACCCCAGGCACATCTCTGACACCCCAAGCATACCTCTGACACTGCCAGGCACACCTCTGACAATCCCAGGCAATCCCCTGACACCTCCCAGGCACACCTCCGACATTCCCAGGCACCTCAAACACCCCAGGCACCTCTGACACTCCCAGGTACCCACTGACATTCCCTGGTACACTCTCTGACACCCAGTACACGTCCGACACTCCCTGATACACCTCTGACACTCCCAGGTACATCTCTGACACTCCCAGGTACACCTCCGACACTGCCAGTACACCTCTGACACTCCCAGGTACACCTCCGATATTCTGCACACTCTGATATCCCAGGTACACCTCTAATATTCCGAGGCACATTTGAGACTCCTGGTACTTCACTGACACCCCTGGTACACCTCTGACACTCCCAGGTACTCCTCTGACACTCCCTGGTTCACTTCTGAGACTTCAGGTACACCTCTGACACTCACTGGCACACTCCCGATATACCCAGGCAACCTCCGATATCCCTGCACCTCCGATACCCCAGGTACACCTTGAGACTCCCGGGTACTTCACTGACACTCCCTGGGTATACCCCCTGACATTCCCAGGCACACCCTGACTCTCCCAGGTACACCTCTGATACTCCCAGGTACACCTCTCTGACACTCCCAGGTCCGCCTCTGACACTCCCAGGTACAACTCTGACACCCTGCAAACCTCCGACACCCCAGGTGCACACCTCTGACACTCCCAGGCACACCTCAGACACCCTGGCACACCTCTGACACCCCAGGCACACCTCTTCACCCCTTGACCTCCCTGACATCCCAGGCACACCCTCAGACACCCAGTGCACACCTCAGACACTCCCCAGGTACACCTCTGACATCCCTGGTACATTTCAGACACATCTAGGTACACCTCCTCACACTGCAGGCACACCTCACACCCAGGTACTCCTCTGACACTCCCAGGTACATCTCTGACACTCCCAGGCACACCTCAGACACCCCAGGTACACCTCTGACACTCCAGGTACCACCAGACACCCCTGTGCACACCTCTGACACTCCCAGGCCACCGCTGACACTCCCAGGCCACCTCTGACACTCCCATGTACACCTCTGACACTCCCAGGCACACTCCGATATTCCCAGGCACACTCCGACATTCCTAGGCACACCTCAGACACCCTGGCACACCTGACACTCCCAGGCACACCTCCGACACTGCCAGGTACACCCTGACACCCATGCACACCTCTGACACCCCAGGTACACCTCCGATATTCCCAGGTACACCTCCGATATTCCCAGGTACACCTCTAATATTCCCAGGTACACATTTGAGACTCCCAGGTACTTCACTGACACTCCCAGGTACACCTCCAACACTCCCAGGTAACCTCCGACACTCCCAGGTACACTTCTTACACTCCCAGGCACCTGAGACACTCCAGGTGCACCTCTGACCTCCCAGGTACACCTCGACCTCCCAGGTACACCTCTGACCTCCCAGGCACACCTCTGTACTCCCAGGCACACCTCCCAGCACTCCCAGGTACACTCTGACACTCCCAGGCACACCTCAGACACTCCAGAAGTACCTCTGACCTCCCAGGTACACCTCCAACACTCCCAGGTAACCTCCGACACTCCCAGGTACACTTCTTACACTCCCAGGTACACCTGGACACTCCCAGGTACCTCTGACCTCCCAGGTACACCTCTGACCTCCCAGGTACACCTGACCTCCCAGGTACCTCTGACACTCCCAGGTACACCTTTGACACTCCCAGGTACTCACTGACATTCCCTGGTACACCTCTGACACTCAGGTACACCGCTGACACTGCCAGGTACACCTCCAACACTCCCAAGTACACCTCCGACACGCCCCGGTGCACTTCTCCTCCCAGGTACACCTCCGACCTCCCAGGTCACCTCCTAACACTCCCAGGTACACCTCTGACACTCAGGTACACCTCTGACACTCCAGGTACACCTCTGACACTCCCAGTACTCACTGACTTCCTGGTACAGCACTCCCAGTTACGTCCGACTCTCCCAGGTACACCTCTGACACTGCCAGGTACAGCTCTGACAATCCCAGGTACTCCTGTGACCTCCTAGGTACACCTCCCGTATTCCCAGGTACACCTCCGATATTCCCAGGTACAGCTCTCATACTCCCAGGCACCTTTGAGACTCCCAGGTACTTCACTGACACCACCTGGTATACCTCGACACTCCCAGGTACTCCTCTGACCTCCCTGGTTCACTTCTGAACTCCCAGGTACCTCTGACACTCTGGTACACCTCCGATATTTCCAGGTAACCCTCCGATATTCCCAGGTACACCTCCGATACTCCCAGGTACCTTTGAGACTCCCAGGTACTTCACTGACCTCCTCTTATGCCCCTGACATGCCCAGGTACACCTCTGACTCTCCCAGGTACACCTCTGATACTCCCAGGTACACCTCTGACCTCCAGGTCGCCTCCGACACTCCCAGGTACACTTCTCACCTCCCGACACCTCGACCTCCCAGGTACACCTCTGACCTCCCAGGCACACCTCAGACACTCCCAGGTACCATGGCTGCTCCAGGTACACCTCCGAACCTCCCAGTACACCTCTGAGCCTCCCAGGTACACCTACACACTCCCAGGTACACCTCGCCTCCCAGGTACCTTCTTACACTCCCTGATACCTCTGACTCTCCCAGGTACACCTCAGACACTCCCAGGTACACCTCTGACACTCCCAGGTACACCTCTGACACTCCCAGGTACACCTCTGCACTCCCAGGTACACCTTTGGCACTCCCAGGTACTCCACTGACATTCCCTGGTACACCTCTGACACTCCCAGGTACACCCTGACACTGCCTGTGCACCTCCGACACTCCCAAGTACACCTCCGACACGGTGGCCTTCTCACACTCCCAGGACACCTCCGACACTCCTAGGTACACCTCTCACACCTCCCAGGTACACCTCTGCAACTCCAAGGTACACCTCTGACACTCCCAGGTACACCTCTGATACTCCCAATACTCACTGACATTCCCTGGTACACTTCTGACCTCCCAGGTACATGTCCGACACTCCCAGATACACCTCTGACCTCCCAGGTACATCTCGACACTCCCCAAGTACCTCTGACACTGCCAGGTATACCTCTGACAATCCCAGGTACTCTGTGACACTCCCAGGTACACCTCCGACATTCCAGGTGCACCTCCAAACACTCCCGGTGCACCTCTGACCTCCCAGTACTCACTGACATTCCTGGTACACTTCACACTCCCAGTACACGTCCGACACTCCCTGATACACCTCTGCACTCCCAGGTACATCTCTGACACTCCCAGGTACACCTCCGACACTGCCAGGTACATCTCTGACACTCCAGGTACACCTCCGACACTGCCAGGTACACTTCTGCCCACTCTGGTACCTCTGACACTCCCAGGTACACCTTTGGCACTCCCAGGTACTCCTGACATTCCCTGGTACACCTCTGACACTCCCAGGTACACCGCTGACACTGCCCTGTACACCTCCGACACTCCCAAGTACACCTCCGACACGCCAGGTACACTTCTCACCTCCCAGGTACCTCCCGCTCCTAGGCACCTCTGACACTCCCAGGTACACCTCTGCAACTCCAAGGTACACCTCTGACACTCCCAGGTACACCTCTGATACTCAAGTACTCACTGACATTCCCTGGTACACTTCTGACACTCCCAGGTACATGTCCGACACTCTGAATACACCTCTGACACTCCAGGTACATCTCTGACACTCCCAAGTACACCTCTGACACTGCCAGGTACACCTCTGACAATCCCAGGCCTCCTGTGACACTCCCAGGTACCTCCGACACTCCCAGGTACACCTCTACCACTCCCAGGTACTCTGCACTCCCAAGTACTCACTGACATTCCTGGTACACTTCTGACCTCCCAGGTACGTCCGACACTCCTGATACCTCTGACACTCCCAGGTACATCTCTACACTCCCAGGCACACCTCCGACACTGCCAGGTACACCTCTGACACTTCCAGGCACCTCCGATATTCCAGGTACCTCCGATATTCCCAGGTACACCTCTAATATTCCCAGGTACACATTTGAGACTCCCAGGTACTTCACTGACACTCCTGGTACACCTCTGACACTCCCAGGTACTCTCTCTGACCTCCTGGTTCCCTTCTGAGACTTTCAGGTACACCTCTGACACTCACTGGTACACCTCCGATATACCCAGGTAACCCTCGAAATTCCAGGTACACCTCCGATACTCCCAGGTACACCTTTGAGACTCCCAGGTACTTCACTGACCTCCCTGGTATGCCCCTGACATTCCCAGGTACACCTCTGACTCTCCAGGTACACCTCTGATACTCCCAGGTACACCTCTGACACTCCCAGGTCCGCCTCCGACACTCCCAGGTACAACTCCGACACTCCCAGGTAAACCTCCGTGCCTAGGTACACCTCTGACCTCCCAGGGTACACCTCAGACACTCCTGGTACACCTCTGACACTCCCAGGTACACCTCTTTCACACCCTGATTCTCCCCTGACACTCCCCAAGTACACCTCAGACACTCCCAGGTACACCTCAGACTCCCAGGTACCTCTGACATCCTGGTACATCTCAGACACATCTAGGTACACCTCTCACACTCGCAGGTACACCTCTCACCTCCCAGGTACACACCACACCTGAGTTCTCCCCTGACACTCCCATGTACACCTCAGACACTCCCAGGTACCTCAGACACTCCCAGGCACACCTCTGACACTCCCAGGTACACCGCTGACACTGCCAGGCACACCTCTGACACTCATGTACACCTCTGCACTCCCAGGTACACCTCTGACACTCCCAGGTACTCCTGACACTCCTGGTACCCTGACTCCCGTACACCTCTGACCCTCCCAGGCACACCTCTGCACTCCCAGGTACCTCAGACACTCCCAGGTACACCCCAGATACTCCCAGATACACCCCAGACACTCCCAGGTACACCTCCGACACTCCCAGGTACCTCTGACACTACCAGGTACACCTCTGACACTTCCAGGTATACCTCCTGACACTCCCAGGTACACCTGCCAGCACTCCCAGGTACTCCACACATTCCCTGGTACACCTCTCACCTCCCAGGTGCACGTCCGACACTCCCAATACACCTCTGACCTCCCAGGTACACCTCTGACACTCCAGGTACACCTCTAACACTCCCAGGTACTCCACTGACACTCCCTGGTACACCCCTGACACTTCCAGGTACACCTCTGACACTCCCTTATACTGCAGACACTCCCAGGTACACTTCTCTCCTCCCAGGTACACCTCTGACCTCCTAGGTACTCTCTGTCACTCCTGATACACCTCTACCTCCCAGGTACACCCAACCTCCCAGGTACACCGCCCTGACACTGCCAGGTACACCTCCAGACACTTCCAGGTACCTCAGACATTGCCAGGTACACTCCAGACACTCCCAGGTACCTTCAGGCACTCCAAGGTGCACCTCTCTCACACTCCCAAGTGCACCTCTGACCTCCCAGGCACTCCTCTGACACTCCCAGGTACACCTCGAACCTCCCAGGTGCAGCACTCCCAGGTACACCGCTGGCACTCCCAGGTACACTTCTTATACTCCAGGTACACCTCCAACACTCCCAGGTACACCTCTGACACTCCCAGGTACACCTCTGACCTCCAGGTACCTCTGACACTCCCAGGTACACCCAGACACTCCATGTACACTTCTCACTTTCCCAGGTACATCTCTGACACTCCTAGGTACTCCTCTGTCACTCTGATACATGTCTGCTACTCCAAGTACACCGCCCACACTCCCAGGTGCACCCTGACACTGCCAGGTCACACCTCAAGCACTGCCAGGTACACCTCAGACCTCCCAGGTACCAGACACTCCTAAGATACCTCTCCCACACACCCAGGTCCTCAGACACTCCCAGGCACCTCTCAGCACTCCCAGGTACACCTCTTTCACTCCCTGGTTCTCCCCAGCACTCCTAGGCACACATGAGCCTCCCAGTACACCTGAACACTCCCAGGTACACTTCTGACACTCCCAGGTACCTCAGACACTCCTAGATACACCTCTCACACTCCCAGGTACACCTCAGACACTCCCAGGCACACCTCCACCTCCCAGGTACACCGCTGACACTGCCAGGTGCAACTCTGACACTCTATGTACACCTCCGACACTCCCAGGTGCACCTCTGACACTCCCAGGTACTCCACTGACACTCCTGGTACACCCCGACACTCCCAGGTACACCTCTGACACTCCCAGGTACACCTCTGACACTCCCAGGTACACCTCAGACACTGCCAGGTACACTGCTGACACTCCCAGGTACCCTGGCACTCCCATGTGCACTTATACTCCCAGGTACACCTCCGACACTCCCAGGTACACCTCTGACACTCCCAGGTACACCTCCACACTCCCAGGTACACCTCTGACACTCCCGTGCACCTCTGACACTCCGAGGCTCACTGACATTGCCTGGTACCTGACACTCCCAGGTACATCTCTACACTCCCAGGTACACCCCAGACACTCCCATGTGTACACTTCTCACGCTCCAGGTACAATTCTGACACTCCCAGGTACCTCTGACCTCCCAGGTACTCCACTGACTTCCTGGTACACCTCTGACACTCCCAAGTATTACGTCCGACACTCCAGATACACCTCTGACACTCCCCGGTACACCTCTGACACTCCCAGGTCACACCTCTAACACTCCCAGGTACTCCACTGACACTCCCTGGTACCCCCTGACCTCCCAGGTACACCTCTGACACTCCCAGGTACACCACCAAAACTCCAGGTACAGTCTCTCTCACTCTCAGGTACACCTCTGACACTCCCTAGGTGCTCTCTGTCACTCCTGATACACCTCTAACATTCCCAGGTACACCGCTGACACTCCCAGGTACACCGCTGACCTCCCAGGTACACCTCTTTCACACCCCTGATTCTCCTGACCTCCCAGGTACCTCAGACACTCCCAGGTACACCTCCAGACACTCCCAGGTACACCTCTGACATCCTGGTACATCTCAGACACATCTAGGTACACCTCTCCTGCTCCCAGGTACACCTCTCCACCTCCCAGGTACTCCTGTGACACTCCCTGGTACTTCTCTGACCTCCCAGGTACACCTCAGACACTCCATGTACACCTCAGACACTCCCAGGTACACCTCAGACACTCCCAGGCACACCTCTGACACTCCCAGGTACACCCCGCCCACACTGCCAGGCACACCTCTGACACTCCAACACACCTCTGACACTCCCAGGTACACCTCTGGCCTCCCAGGTACTCCACTGACACTCCTGGTACACCCCTGACACTCCCAGGTACACCTCCTGACACTCCCAGGCACCTCTGACACTCCCATGGTACACCTCTGACACTCCCAGGTACACACCCCAGATACTCCCAGATACACCCCAGACACTCCCAGGTACACCTCCGACACTCCCAGGTACACCTCTGACACTCCCAGGTACACCTCTGACACTCCAGGTATACCTCCTGACACTCCCAGGTACACCTGCAGCCTCCCAGGTACTCCACTGACATTCCTGGGTACACCTCTCACACTCCCAGGTGCGTCCGACACTCCCAGATACACCTCCTGACACTCCCAGGTACCTCTGACCGCTCCCAGGTACACCTCTAACTGCCTCCCAGGTACTCACCCAGCACTCCTGGTACACCCCAAGCACTTCAGGTACCTCTGACACTCCCATGTTACACCGCAGACACTCCCAGGCACTTCTCTCACTCCCAGGTACACCTCCCCAACCTCCTGGGTACTCTGTCACTCCCTGATACACCTCTTTGCTCCCAGGTACCTCTGACACTCCCATGCACCGCCCAGCACTGCCAGGTACACCTCAGACACTTCCAGGTACACCTCAGACACTGCCAGGTACACCTCAGACTCCCAGGTACACTTCAGGCACTCCAGGTGCCTCTCACTCCCAAGTGCACCTCTGACACTCCCAGGCACTCCTCTGACCTCCCAGGTACACCTCGGACACTCCCAGGTACACCGCTGACCTCCCAGGTACACCGCTGGCACTCCAGGTACACTTCTTATACTCCCAGGTACACCTCCAACACTCCCAGGTACCTCCTGACCTCCCAGGTACCTCTGACCCCAGGTACACCTCTGACCTCCCAGGTACACCTCTGACTCCGAGACTCACTGACATTCCCGTTCTGCTCCCAGGGTACATCCGTCCCAGG
The DNA here is from genome assembly GCF_018991925.1 of Homarus americanus. Classification (NCBI taxonomy): domain Eukaryota; kingdom Metazoa; phylum Arthropoda; class Malacostraca; order Decapoda; family Nephropidae; genus Homarus; species Homarus americanus. The sequence goes on from NW_024748647.1 coordinate 20,952, forward strand.
TCCTGAACACTCCATATCCACTTCTAGCTCCCAGGTACCCGCCTGGCCTCCCAGGTGCCAGGCACTCCCTGTCAGGTACACTCGACACTCCCAGGTACGCCACACCGACACTCCCAGATACACCTCTGACCTCCCAGGTACCTCTGACACTCCCAGGCACACCTCCTGACACTCCCAGGTCTCCCACTGACCTCCCTGGTACCCTGACACTCCCAGGTACACCTCCACACAAGCACTCCCATACAGTTCTCTCACACTCAGGCCTCCAGGCTACCAGCCAAGCACACTCCTTGGATACTCCTAACACTCCCAGGTACCTGCTGGTCACACTGCACTCCCAGGTACACCTCAGACACCCCCAGGTACACCTCAGACACTCCCAGGTACAACTCCTGACACTCTATGCCTCCGGCACTCCCAGTGCACCTCTGACACTCCCAGGTACTCACTGACACTCCTGGTACACCCCTCCCAGGTACACCTCTGGCCCCACTCCAATCATTCCAGGTACACCTCAGACACTGCCAGGTACACTGCTACACTCCCAGGTACACCACTCCCATGCCTTCTACGCCACAGGTACACCTCCGACACTCCCAGGTACACCTCCTGACACTCCCAGGTACCTCTGACACTCCCAGGTACCCCGCCTACCCAGGTACCTCTGACATCCAGGACTCACTGACATTGCCTGGTACACCCTGGACACTCCCAGGTACATCCATGCAGTTCAGAACTCATGTGCATACTACGCTCCCAGGTACAATTCTGGCCTCCCAGGTACACCTCCTGACACTCCCAGGTACTCCACTGACATTCCCTGGTACCTCTGACACTCCCAGGAGCATCGTCCGACACTCCCAGATACACCTCCTGACCTCCCGGTACACCTCTGACCTCCCAGGTACACCCCTAACCTCCCAGGTACTCCACTGACCTCCCTGGTACCCCCTGACACTCCCAGGTACACCTCTGACACTCCCAGGTACACCGCAGAAATCCAGGTACAGTTCTCTCACTCTCAGGTACACCTCTGACACTCTAGGTACTCCTCTGTCCTCCCTGATACACCTCTAACACTCCCATACAGCTGACATTTCAGATACGCGCTGACACGCGCACCTCAGACACTTCCAGACACTGCCAGGTACACCTCGGACACCAGATTGCCAGGTGCACCTCTGACACTCAAGTGCACCTCTGACACTCCCAGGCACACCTCTCCGGTTATCTAGAACTCCCAGGTACACCGCTGACACTCCCAGGTACACTTCTTCATACTCCGGATTTTCACCTCCGACACCTCACTCCAGAGTACCTTCCGACACTCCCCAGGTACACCTCTGACACTCCCAGCGCACCTCCAGACACTCCCAGGAACACCGCCGACCTCCCCAGGTGCACCCTCTGACACTCCCAAATACACCTCCCCAAGGTACACCCTCCAACATCGCAGGTACCTCCGGCACTCCCAGGTACACTTACTCCGGTACACCTAGAACTCCCAGTTACACCCTCTGACACTCCTACGGTACACTCACTCCCGGTACCCCTTGACACCCCCAGGTACACCTCCGAGTGCACTGGCCTCCAGGTACTCAACTGACATTCCTGGTACCTCTGACGCTCCAGATTACACTGCCAGGTCACCTCCGACACTCCCAAGTACACTTCCGACACGCCCAGGGTACACTTCTCACACTCCCAGGTACACCAGAGCACTCCTAGGTACACCTCTGACACTCCCAGGTGCACCTCTGACACTCCAGATTACCTCTGACCTCCCAGAACACCTCTGACTGCTCTAAGTACTCTCTGTATGCCTCCCAGGTACATGTCCAGACCCCCAGCACACCTCCTGGCATCCCAGTACATGTAAGTTTACCTCTGACACTGCCGGTACACGTCCCAGATTAACACCGATACACACCTCCCAGTACACCTCTGACCTCCCCGGTACACCTCTGACACTCCCAAGTACTCCACTGGCATTCCTGGTACACTCCTGACGCCGGTACACGTCCGACACTCCCAGATACACCTCTGACCTCCCAGGTACATCTCTGACACCCAACTCAGCCTGCCAGGTACAGCTCGACAATCCCAGGCAACTTCAGTCCAGGCACACCTCCGACACTCCCAGGTACACCTCGTGACACTCCAGTTCTCCTCTGACACTCCTGGTACACTTCCTGACCTCCATTTACCTCATTCGCGGTAACCTCCGATATTCACACGTGCTCCCAAGTACACCTTTGAGACTCCCAGGTTCCTCACTGACACTCCCTGGCCTACACCTCCTGCCACCCACTCCCAGGTACACCTCAGACACTCCCAGTTCACCCTCCAACACTCCCAGGTACACTTCTCCAACCCCAGGTACACCCCTCCCCACTTCAGGTGGCTCTGACCTCCCAGATACGACCTCCATAATATAAGACCCCTCTGGCACCATCTACTCAGTTATTCCTCTGGCACTACATTACATTCCTCCCAGGTACACCGCCAGAACCTCAGACACTCCCAGGTACATCACTCCCTGGACCCAGCCTCCCAGGTACACATCAGACACTCCCAGGTACACCTCCTCCCGGGTGCACCTCCAGACACTCCCAGTACACCTCTGCCACTCCCAGGTGCACATCAGACACTCCCAGGCACACCTCACACTCCCAAGGTGCACCTCCTGACCTTCCAGGTACTCCTCACCCTCCCGTGCACGTCCTACACTCCCAGGTACACCTCAGACACTCCCTGGTACACCTCGACACTCCAGGTACACCTCACCCAGGACATCCTGACCTCCCTAGGTACACATCAGACACTCAGGTACACCTCCAGACACTCCCAGGTACACTTCTGACACTCCCAGGTACCTCAGACATCCTAGATACCTCCTCATACAAGGTACACCTCAGACACTCCCAGGCACACCTCTGACCCCAGTCCACCACACACACAGCTGACACTGCCAGGTACAACTCTGACACTCTATGTACACCTCCGACCTCCCAGGTACACCTCTGACACTCAGGGTCCTCCACCAGCGCCCCGGTACACCTGACCCTCCCAGGTACACCTCCGACAGCCTCCCAGGTACACCTCTGACCTCCCAGGTACACCTCCAGACACTGCCAGGTACACTGCTGACACTCCCAGGTACACCGCTGGCACTCCCATGTACACTTCTTATACTCCCAGGTACACCTCCGACCTCCCAGGTGACACTCCCAGGTACACCTCTGACACTCCCAGGTACACCTCTGACACTCCCAGGTACCTCCTGACCCCTCAGGAACTCCACTGACATTGCCTGGTACACCCCTGACACTCCCAGGTACATCTGACACTCCAGGTACACCCCAGACACTCCCATGTACACTTCTCACGCTCCCAGGTACACTTCCTGACACTCCAGGTACCTCTGCCTCCCAGGTACTCCACTGACATTCCCTGGTACACCTCTGACACTCCCAGGTATCGTCCGACCTCCCAGATACACCTCTGACACTCCCAGTACACCTCTGAGCCTCCCAGGTACACCTCCTAACACTCGGTACTCCCATGACCTCCCTGGTCCCCTGACACTCCCAGGTACACCTCTGACACTCCCAGGTACACCACCAAAACTCCCAGGTACAGTTCTCTCCTCTCAGTACACCTCGACCTCCTAGGTACTCCTCTGTCACTCCTGATCCTCTAACATTCCCAGGTACACCGCTGACACTCCCAGGTACACCGCTGACACTGCCATGTACACCTCAGACACTTCAGGTACACCTCAGACACTGCCAGGTACACCTCAGACACTCCCAGGTACACCTCAGACACTCCAAGGTGCCTCTGACCCTCCCAAGTGCACCTCTGACCTCCCAGGCACACCTCTCACCTCCGAGTTCATCTCAGACACTCCCAGGTACACCCTGACACTCCAGGTGCTCTTACACTCCCAGGTACACCTCTGATGCTCCCAGGTACACCTCTGACACTCCCAGGTCCGCCTCATTACTCCCAGGTACTTCTCACACTCCCAGGTACACTTCCGACACTCCCAGGTACACCTCTGACACTCCCAGGCACACCTCAGACACTCCCAGGAACACCGCTGACACTCCCAGGTACACCTCTGACTCCCAAGTCACCCCTCTGACACTCCCAGGTGCACCTCAACACTCATGGGTACACCTCCGGCACTCCCAGGTACACTTCTTACACTCCCAGGTACACCTAGGACCTCCCAGGTACACCTCTGACCTCCCTAGGTACACCTCTGACCCTCCCAGGTACACCTTTGACACTCCCAGGTACACCTCTGACCTCCCAGGTACACCTTTGACACTCCCAGGTACTCAACTGACATTCCTGGTGCACCTCTGACCTCCCAGTTACACCGCTGACACTGCCAGGTACACCTCCGACACTCCCAAGAACACCTCCGACACGCCCAGGTGCCACTTCTCACCTCCCAGGTACACCTCCGACACTCCTAGGTACACCTCTGACACTCCCAGGTACACCTCCCCACTCCAAGGTACACCTCTGACCTCCCAGGACACCTCTGACCCTCCCAAGTACTCCACTGACATTCCTGGTACACTTCTGACACTCCTAGGTACATGTCCGACACTCCCAGATACACCTCTGACACTCAGGTACATCTGACACTCCCAGGTACACCTCTGACACTGCCAGGACACCTCCTGACAATCCCAGGCCTCCTGTGACACTCCCAGGTACACCTCCGACACTCCCAGGCACCTCTGACCCCAGGTACACCTCGACCTCCCAAGTACTCCACTGGCATTCCTGGTACACTTCTGACACTGCCAGGTACACGTCCGACACTCCCAGATACACCTCTGACACTCCCAGGTACATCTCTGACACCCCCAGGTACACCTCTGACACTGCCAGGTACAGCTCTGACAATCCCAGGTACAACTGTGACAGTCCCAGGTACACCTCCGACACTCCCAGGTACACCTCTGACACTCCCAGTTACTCCTCTGACACTCCCAGGTTCACTTCTGAGACTCCCAGGTACACCTCTGACACTCCCTGGTACACCTCCGATATTCGCAGGTAACCCTCCGATATTCCCAGGTACACCTACGATACTCCCAGGTACACCTTTGAGACTCCCAGGTTCCTCACTGACACTCCCTGGTACACCTCTGACACTCCCAGGTACTCCTCTGACCTCCTGGTTCTCCCCTGACACTCCCAGGTACACCTCAGACACTCCCAGGTACACCTCAGACACTCCCAGGTACACCTCTGACATCCCTGGTACACCTCAGACACTTCTAGGTACACATCTCACACTCGCAGGTACACCTCTCACACTCCCAGGTACACCTCTGACACTCCCAGGTACACCTCAGACACTCCCAGGTACAACTCTGACACTCTGTACACCTCCGACACTCCCAGGTACACCTCTGAGCCTCCCAGGTACTCCACTGACACTCCCTGGTACACCCTGACACTCCCAGGTACACCTCTGACACTCCCAGGTACACCTCTGACACTCCCAGGTACACCTCAGACA
>NW_024748648.1:0-11301 GCF_018991925.1 Homarus americanus
GCCTGGTCATCCATCTCTGCAGAGCTGTCATCCAAAAGACTCATCCAGGCGTTGGCTTCACGACTGCGTAAGGCACGAGACATAATTACTTAATCTGTGTACTGTGTCTTAAATCAGTGTTGACCGGTCAGCCCGTCGTATCAACAAGATTTCAGACAAAAAAAATTAATTAAATACACAGATAAGTAGGTTATATATATAAAATATATATAATGAAGCCGCGCGGTCAGCAAGTGTTAGTGCATGTATATGTGTGTGTGTGTCGGGCGGGCAAAGCGTCTCGCCCCAGCTGTGAGGGGGCGGTGGAGGCGGCGCTGTGAGGGGGGGTTGGAGAAGTGCGGCGACTCGCAGTCCGTCCAGTTACCCTCAGGACGCGGTTAGAGAAGGGTGCACTGAACTCTACTCCCAACAAATGCCCAGAACATGCCGTATACCTTGGGAATCCGTTCGAACAAGGTCACACATGAATGGCACGAAACACACAATGCACTAAACACTTCACAGAAAATCACTGTCACTGACACTGCTCAAAGTTGCGAAATTCTTCGAGGAGGGATGACGCGGGGTTGACAAGGCGGGAGTCCATAAGCCGGCTTTCACAAACTTGCACTAATCACTCGTAATTATCCAGTAAGATTACGCACTGCGCCATGTTAGGTGTTCTGGGTAATAAGTTCTATATACAGGAGAGAACACAAACACCTGTATAGTTTTGTAGGTTCGGTTTACTGGATAAGAGTATGTACACAGAGGGGGGTAGCACTCCTCAGCTAGGCTCCTGGTCAACTGCTATAGACGACGTATGGCAAGTGATACAATAGCAGCTTCCATACGTCGCCAGGCACATTAATTAAGCATGTGGGATATGGTAATAACATTGCCACACGCTGCTAGCTAGGCTGAATAAATGATACAAATGGAGCACATACATAATATACATACATAATATATAATCCAGCATACATAATATACATACAGTAAAAAGTAGTAAATGGAATAAAGGAATAAAGGGGACATTAAAAAGGTACTCAAACTATCCAACCAAGAGCAAACTCGTATCGATGGTTTTAAATTAGACAAATTTAGATTTAGGCGCGAAATAGGTAAACACTGGTTTGGTAACATGGGTTGGATGCTCATATGAGCAGTAGGGGTTGGGTGTAAATGGGACTGCCCAGTATGGGCCAATAGGCCCGCTGCAGTTTCCTCCATTCTTATGTTCTTATGAGACTGTCCCCTATGTGCGAGAGGACAGAGTCGAAATTCCCTTTTCTTTTGGGGGTATAACGGTCGGTCCGCGGCCTTTCCCGATTCACTAGTTTTTACTAATGCAATAGGAGGCAGAGGACCCGAAAACCCGGACTAAAACGAAATGGGAAAAACTCACTCCTCCTCAACCCCGCTGTAACAAACACTTAATGTGTTGTGCAGGTCGAGGTGAGGTGGTGCGATGTGTACCAAGAGTGACGGTGCAGAGTGAGTGTCACCGGGCAGGACATAGGGCGCTGTGGTGCCTGGTCACGACGCTCACCATGCCACCGCCATCACACCGAGGTTCCGGGAAATGATTCATTCATATCGATTGTTTAGTCCAGTGACGCTGCCAATTACGAGATGTCCACGTCTTCGCCCAACCACAGCTTGGTCATGTCTACAGCTTGGCCATGTTTACAGTTTCATGTCTACAGCTTGGCCATGATTACAGCGTCATGTCTACAGTTTGGCCATGTTTACAGCGTCATGTCTACAGCTTGGCCATATCTACAGCTTGGCCATATCTACACAGCTTAGCCATGTCTACAGCTTGGCCATGTTCACAGCGCCTTGTCCATAGCTTGGCCATGTTCACAACCTGACCACATCTACTGCTTGGGCAAGTCCACAACCTTTCCACGTCCACAACACGGCCATATCATAGCTTGGCCATATCATAGCTTGGTCATGTCTAGAGCTTGGCCATATCCACAACCTAACCAAGTCCACAACTTGGCTATGTGTACAGCTTGGCCATGTCCACAACCTGACCAACTCCATAGCTTAGTCATGTCCACAACTTAGCCATATCTACAGCCTGGTCATATCTATAATCTGGCCATGTACACAACCTGACCACGTTTGCAGCTTGGCCATGTCGCCAATTAAGTCTGGCCATATGAAGAGACTGGCTGTGACTTCAGGCTGACAATGATCACATAGTAATGGCTACAGTTTAGCTTCAGGTGTACATATATATTAGCCTTATTTATAGCTGCAACTTTTTTATAGCTTCGCCTTATCTATAGCTACACTTTATAGCTTCACCGCATTAATAGTTTCATCGTATTTATAGCCTCACCGTATTTATAGCCTCACCGTATTAATAGTCTCACCGTATTAATAGTTTCTGCATATTTAAAGCTTCACCGAATTTATAGCTTCACCGTATTTATAGCTTCACCATATTTATAGCTTCATATTTATAGCTTCACATTATTTATAGCTTCACCATATTTATAACTTCACTGTATTCATAGCTACCTTATTTATAGCTTCACCGTATTTATAGTCTCACCTTATTTATAGCTTCACCGTATTTATAGTTTCACCTTATTTATAGCTTCCACATATTTATAGCTTCACCTTATTTATAGCTTCACTGTATTCATAGCTACCTTATTCATAGCTTCACCACATTTGTCGTGTTTAGAGTGTACACAGGCTGCCTGGGTCTATAATTAATCTGACCGTATATACTCCCTACTAACTATAATCTGGCCGTATGCATAACCCTCCCTACTAACTATAATCTGGCCGTATGCATAACCCTCCCTACTAACTATAATCTGGTCGTATACACAACCCTCCCTACTAACTATAATCTGACCGTATGCATAACCCTCCCTACTAACTATAATCTGACCGTATACACAACCCTCCCTACTAACTATAATCTGACCGTATACACAACCCTCCCTACTAACTATAATCTGACCGTATACACAACCCTCCCTACTAACTATAATCTGACCGTATACACAACCCTCCCTACTAACTATAATCTAACCGTATACACAACCTCCTACTAACTATAATCTTGACCGTATACAACCTCCCCACTAACTATAATCTGACTGTATACATCCTCCCACCCTACTAACTATAATCTGACCGGTATACATGACCTCCCTACTAACTATAATCTGACCGTATACATCCTCCCACCCTACTAATTCATAATCTGCTGCATACACAACCCTCCTCACTAACTATAATCTGGCCGTATACACAACCCTCCCTACTAACTATAATCTGGCCGTATGCATAACCCTCCCTACTAACTATAATCTGGCCGTATGCATAACCCTCCCTAGTAACTATAATCTGGCCGTATACACAACCCTCCCTACTAACTATAATCTGACCGTATACACAACCCTCCCTACTAACTATAATCTGGCCGTATACACAACCCTCCTTACTAACTATAATCTGACCGTATACACAACCCTCCCTACTAACTATAATCTGGCCGTATATTCACAACCCTCCCCATTAACTATAATCTGGCCGTATACAACCTCCTACTAACTATAATCTAACCGGCATACACAACCCTACTAACTATAATCTGACCGTATACACAACCCCTACTAACTATAATCTGACCGTATACACAACCTCCTTAATACTAACTATAATCTAACCAAAAGGCTGGACCCTCCCCAATAATTGCTAATCTGACTGTACATAACCCTCCTACTACTATAATCTGGCCAGCACAACCTCCCTTACTAACTATAATCTGCCACACAAACCTCTTACTAACTAATATAACTGACCGTATGGCCACAACCCTCCCTACTAACTATAATCTGACCGTATACACAACCTCCCTACTAACTATAATCTAACCGTATGCCATAACCCTCCCCACTAACTATAATCTGACCGTATACAACCCTCTCATTAACTATAATCTGGCCGTATACACAACCCTCCTCAATAACTATAATCTGGCCATACACAACCCTCCTTACTAACTATAATCTGACCGTATACACACCCCTACTAACTATAATCTGACCGTATACACACCCCTCCCTACTAACTATAATCTGACCGTATACACAACCCTCCCTACTAACTATAATCTGGCCGTATACACAACCCTCCCTACTAACTATAATCTGGCCGTATACACAACCCTCCCTACTAACTATAATCTGGCCGTATACACAACCCTCCCTACTAACTATAATCTGGCCGCATACACAACCCTTCCTACTAATTATAATCTGGCCGTATACACAACCCTCCCTACTAACTATAATCTGGCCGTATACACAACCCTCCCTACTAACTATAATCTGACCGTATACATCCTCCCCCCACCCCCCCCACTAGCTATAATCTGGCCGTACCACATCTCAGTCCACACCGCCATACCTAAAATTCTACAGCATTATCCGACTGTCAGTAGAGGTGATTATTATATGCCGTGACGGTATTGTATTTTGCTTAACGGCTACAGTAGTTAAGATGCTTATGTTTGTAAAATGAACCTAACCTAACCCCATCAGAGGTAGTGTTAAGGGTGAAATAAACTATGGGGGTCTAATCTTCATGTGATCCCTTAACACCATATAGCTTGCTCTCTTTTCCTGACATAGATTTTATAGTACCCAGATTTCATTGTTTGCCAGATAGTGTTGGTGGTGATGTTATCCTTGGACCGTAATAGCAGAGTACTGTATTTGCTTTGTGGGTACAGTACTGATGACTGTATTCGTATACCTCAACCAAATGATACCTTGTACCCTTCAACACGTAACAAACCCTCTAGCTTCAGTATTACCTCCCTATTCTCCCTTCCTATTCCCCCTTCCTAGCATAGATTTGGTATGTAAATTTGCCTACTATAACCAGGTACTATTGTAAAGATGTTATCAACTGTAGCATGTAAGGTAATTACATGATAAGATAGCATAAAACACACACACACAGCTGTTACACAAAAAAAACAGGTAGGAACAGGTAAGATAAACACTTCGTCAGGAGGAGGAACGCAGCAATCATCCCATGCAGCCGTACAGGTGATGGCGTAGTGTGGAGAGAGATATAGGACATGGCAACCTGCAGGGGACACCAGAAGATTACAGCGTGTGTGTGTGTGTGTGTGTGTGTGTGTGTGTGTGTGTGTAAATAATAATGATAATAATAATTAACGGTTTATTGGAGAAGTTCTACAGCCCGAAGACTGAAAATATATATTGGACAAAAATGACTTATTACATACAAAGACATGGGGTGGGTGGGTCGTTTAACAAAAGCTTTCATTATTGAAAGGAGAAGGAATAATGATTGAACATACAAATTATTATAGTTTACAGTTGATGGCCCGGGCCTGGACTGGTCATGGAGACCCCAGGTGGTGTGGTGTTCACGTGGTGTAGTAACTCGTCCTCGGGTGTTGATATGAAAGACCTCACGTGTGTGTGTGCGTATAGATTTATTCGTTTTGTTTATCATAGATTACAATCATAACTAATTTTATGGTCCTTTCGTTCCCTCTCTATAGATTTTCATAATTTTGTCTCTCTCTCTCTCTCTCTGTCTCTCTCTCTCTCTCTCTCTCATCCAGATATGTATATTTGACTGAAATACTTTTAATCTCTTCATGAACTTTTATTACAATACTGTAATTATAACTTGAACGTCGTATTAGAGGTTTACTTTATAAAGTGACTTATCAGAAGGAGAGAAATGACTGCACTGGACAATCCCTCGAGTGACGTCTTCAGATTCCTAGTTAAATCTCATACATTGTCTTCTCTTAAGGGAACTTCCAGTATGTATACAGTCAGGGTCAAAAGTTCGTTCCATCCCATTATGAAGCAGCATCGACCCCAAATGAGACAACAGTCAGTTCGGAGACTCATTCTCGCGACTCGGTTTCACCACAGGAGCGAACTTTTATCCATGACTGTATTTTATTCATTTTTATTTTTTGATGAGAATAAAATCTTGGCGTACTATTTGCATGTTTTAGCATTTATTTATTTATTTATTTATTTATTTATTTTGGGGTGGGGGGGGGTGTATGAAGGTTTGTCATTAATTCTGGACTTAAACCTTATGATGGGAGTGCTTAAGAAAAGTATGTTACCTCAGTAGTTTTTTTTCTTTTGATAATTGCAGAATGTAAACACCATCATTTGAGAGCCGCTTCAGCGCTTAATGCATTGAGTGACGTCATCAGCCACTCGAGTTTGTCAGAAATTTAACCCCTTGAGTACGATGACTTAACCCTTTGAGTACGATCACTTAACCCTTTGAGTATGATCACTTAACCCCTGAGTACTATAACTTGACCTCTTCAATACACTGACTTAACCCCTTGAATATTTGAGGAATAAGTCGTCATACTCAAGCGGTTAAGTCATCGTACTCGTGTCGTTAAATCATCGTACTCGTGTCGTTAAATCACCATACTCATATATTTAAGTCATCGTTATTCAAGGTGTTGAGTCATAGTACTTATGGGTTAAGTCTTCGTACTCAAGGGGTTGATGACGTCACAACATTCATTAAGCGCTGAAGCGGCTTTCAAGGTTTGGTTAGGTTAGGTTAGGTTAGGTTTGCTTTGGTTAGGTTAGGTTAGGTTAGAATTACACAGAACATTATGTAATTTGCTGATGTTTTAAGCTATTGGACTTTGATTGGACTTTATTATATATAAGTGGTTAACAGTTATTTGTTTCACACAGTTATCTGGATTCTGGTAAGACCTTTCCTTAAAGTGGTATCAACAGATGTCTTTGAGCTGGTTTTTATCCCTGAGTGTGTGTCCTTTAGAGGCACAGACGAACTTGTTGGTTGGTTGTGCTCGCTGGACGACAGGTGGAAGGCTGCCGGACACACCTGCACCAGCTCACATACTCAACCTGTAGAAGAAGTAATTGTCTTGTTGTTCTAAAGTGGATGTTTGATGTTTATAGTAGGAGTCACAGATGGTGTAAACAGAGTAACGATCAGTACAACAACAGATTTACCAAAGTATACTATTTATACACACAAAATACATATGTAAACTTGTATTTTGTTACTGTGATTTCTTCTGAGATATCATAACAGTGATAAAGACCGCTTAATATTCCTGATGTTGGGATAATTGTTTGTCTTATGCGTACGGATGTTACTGCTGTCTACACACACACACACACACACACACACACACACACACACACACCATATTAACAAACGTGTATATACTGTACATGGCGCGTCTTCACGATACTGTATATAGACAGGTAGCATCAAGTGTTGTGTTGCGCAGCAGAGACGACTGAGGGGTCACACTGGTCCCAGTTTTAGGTCCTGATTATAAAAGGACTTCATCGTACCTAGGACTGAGACGGATTAGAATTAAGGACCTACTAGGATCTTGGTTGATTAGGTTAGGTTAGGTTGGAGTCTATGTGGACTGGGCCCGTTTAAACAATCACCCACACAACCACCAGACCAGGGCCACAACAAGACCGAAAAGTGTAAAGAAAAAAAAGTTGACTCATATATTAAAAATGTCTACACAATGACAAATATCGCCTCTTAATCATTATTTTTTGAGTCTGACCACACGATAAAACCCTCGAGTGTCTGATAAAGGTTCTCCAGATACCGCTGACAACACGATATGGCCATTAAAACCCAGCGGGGGGGGGTAGTGACTCAATGTGGCCTGGCATTTTTTTTTTACGGGGATTAGCCCACCCAGGCACAGGTCACTGACCCACATCGGGGCCTAGAGGGCGAAAATGTAATAATGATCATAATAATAATACAAATAATAATAATAATAATAATAATAATAATAATAATAATAATAATAATAATGAACCATAAAGAAATACAAAATGAAAAAAAAGATCCAAAGTGAGAAACAATATATGTATGTTGTGTTGTCAATAGTAAGAGAAACAATTGAGACCCTGCAATTGTGTGTAAATGAGGCATGAAGTCAGATGAGCAACCTGGGACTTGGTGTGTAGTAGTACTGTGGGGGTGAAGGAAGTCCCTCTACTCTCCCACTACCAACTCACAGACGCCTAATCTAAATTCACCTAATCTAAAATAAAATGAAAATCCAGTTTGGTTTATTAAAGAAACAGTTATAGGGTAAGAGAACTCCGTATTCAACCTGTATAATTTTATTTTATCGGTCACTAAGGTGTGTCGTGTCCCCCCCCCCCTCCCACACCCTATCTGTTACTGTGACTCCCCAAAACCTCACGCTGTTGCTTGTTACTGGTACCAGGCTCTTGATAGTAATGTCAGATGCTCCTTGCTTTATTTTCATATCACTAAGGCTTATTACTCTCTCTCTCTCTCTACTCCCACCACGTGATGGTCGGAATCCACAACAAATACTAGATTCTCTGTTCCTTTAATGTGTTATTCGTCTTTTCTTACTGATGTGAAGGATGTGTTGTGTTGTAGCACCGTTATTGGTTCAGGGTCCTCATGGTATCACTCTAGTTTAATATCTGTCTCGCTTCCCATCATATAGAGTCACCCATCACCAGCCTGTTCTAACTGTCCGTCCCACCACTTAGCATCACCCATCACCAGCCTGTTCTAACTGTCCGTCCCACCACTTAGCATCACCCATCACCAGCCTGTTCTAACTGTCCGTCCCATCACCAGCATCACTCCATCACCAGCCTGTTCTAACCTATCCGTCCCCATCACTTAGCTTCAACCATCACCAGCCTGTTCTAACCGTCCGTCCCATCGTCACTCTAGCATCACCCATCACCAGCCTGTTCTAACCGTCCGTCCCATCACCAGTACCCAACACCAGCCTGTTCTAACTGTCCGTCCCATCACTTAGCATCACCCGTCACCAGCCTGTTCTAACTGTCCGTCCCATCACTTAGCATCACCCATCACCAGCCTGTTCTAACTGTCCGTCCCATCACTTAGCATCACCCATCACCAGCCTGTTCTAACTGTCCGTCCCATCACTCTAGCATCACCCATCACCAGCCTGGTTCTGGATCCTATCTGTCCCAATTTCCAGTACCACCATCACCAGCCTGTTTAACTGTCCCAACACCAGATCACCAGCATCACTGTTCGTTCTAACCGTCCGTCCCACCACACTTAGCATCACCCATCACCAAACTTTCCACCGTCCGTCCCACCACTTAGCATCACCCACCGTCCACCACATTTAGCACTCACCCATCACCAGCCTGTCTAACCGTCCCACCACTGCACCCATCACCAGCCTGTCTCTAAACTGTCCTGTCCACCAGCCTGTTCTCCTGTCCGTCCCTGCACCACTTCAGTACCCACCCCACTCAGCCTGTTCTGAACTGTCCCAACCACCCAGATCACCCATCACCAGCCTGTTCTAACTGTCCGTCCCATCACTTAGCATCACCCATCACCAGCCTGTTCTAACTGTCCGTCCCATCACTTAGCATCACCCGTCACCAGCCTGTTCTAACTGTCCGTCCCGTCACTTAGCATCACCCGTCACCAGCCTGTTCTAACTGTCCGTCCCACCACTTAGCATCACCCATCACCAGCCTGTTCTAACTGTCCGTCCCACCACTTAGCATCACCCATCACCAGCCTGTTCTAACTGTCCGTCCCATCACTTAGCATCACCCATCACCAGCCTGTTCTAACTGTCCGTCCCACCACTTAGCATCACCCATCACCAGCCTGTTCTAACTGTCCGTCCCATCACTTAGCATCACCCATCACCAGCCTGTTCTAACTGTCCGTTTCGTAAACCACACGACGTCTGGCTCTCCTAGATATGCTGATTGACAACGTGAAGGTATGTCAGTCAGTGTGAGTTAAGGAGAGTGACTTCTGTAGTGGGGAAGGAGTGAGTTAAGATTGAGTTTAGGCCCCAGTTCTTAATAGGCCCCGATCCATTAGGTGTGGGGCCCATTTGACGAGCCACCAATAATTTAGTAGTGCGGTAGTGAGAACGTCATCACCTCTCACAGTTGCAGCAGTAGAGACGACATAAGGGAAGTGTGTTGACATAGTCTGTCGTGTTATTCACCCAAGCGATACACCCGGGTCACACAACAATGTTTCTTATTTGATTACAGTTCCCAATATTTTCGTCCCCCCCCCAACACATTGCCCTAACATCTATCATGGTTATTACCCTCCCACACATCCCCTTACATAAACCTCGACTACCCTCACACATCCAGTCTCCCCACATATACACTCCCCCCTCACACACACACACTTCATAACTCGTAGTTAACCTGTGTAGTCACTACTTGTCTATCTCACTTTAGTACCGTAACTGTTCTGAAACTGTTAAAAGATCCAGTCCTCCTTGTCATCATATACAAGTAATATTATTTACCACTAATATTACTTGTGTATTTCTTGACAACAAAGTGACCCACTCATCTCTGTTTAGTCTATATTTTCAGTTTTTTGCCTGCCATATTTTTCAATAAACCGTTTAATTATTATTACTACTGTTCTACACACTTCCAACGTTTCCCGACACCCACAATCTGACACTGTCCAGTTTATCCTATGTTGTTTTTACGTGTTTTTCTCTATATGAAAAACTATAATAAATACTAAATTGCTGTTATTAATAACTTATATACTGTAATTATATGTTATGGGAGGGTAGTGTGGAGCGATGGTGAGGCGCGGTGGGGGTGGTTGTGGGAACAGGGGCAGTGTAGAGGGTCGCCATCAGTAGCCAACACACACACGTCACACACGCCAGTCACCACTACTGCCACCACCAACCACACACTAGTACACACCTTCCTCATATCGCAACACCATCATCATCTTCATCATGTCATATGTGATTACACGCGGTGCCAGCCAATCACAGTCGCCTCTTTTTATCATCTTCCTTCCTCGCCCAATCACACGCGAGAGTGGGAATGGCGCGTTTTTTATCAATCCCAAAACCCGCCCCTTTCCTGGATGTGGTGTAATTATTGGAGGCCGGCGGTAATGCGCGGCGCCCCATTGGTTGAGGCTGCAGCTGCCAGGTTATTCAGGTAATAGGAAGGTCCTTATAAAGAAGTCGGAACGTGATTCATCGGCGGGTGTGTGGGAGCCATGGGGGAGGACGTGTGTGTCTCCTCCTCCATTTAGTGAAGTTTCTCTCTTATATTGTATTATCACACCACCTGAATGATCCCCTTCACACATAACTCACCAAGTCTTGTGTTTTATTAGTTAGTGATGATGTGATAATATTTTTGAGGCGTATATGATAAGTGTGTTTGGTAGTGCATTCTAAACCTCATT
>NW_024748649.1:0-14359 GCF_018991925.1 Homarus americanus
TACTGTATATACCGTTTAAGTTGCGTCAGCAGCTCTATACACCACTTATTGACTTACTCATTCACTGCCGTAGAAATATTTACTTCTCTAACAGTTTTCTATATGGTTCCCAGTCATTATAATACAACCTTGTAAAATCATATGATCTAAATTAAACTAAACTTATCCAAATTAAACTTATTAGCTAACAAATCCTTCTAAAAGCACGATATATGCAAATCAAAAGTTCTAAATTCAACTTAACTTATCGTAATGTAACTATTATAACTAAACCATTTTAATTAAACCTAACCTAAACACCTCAAGTGCCACAAACAGAAGGAAAAAACACCTTTAATATTATCGTGTAGGATGCCCCTGTAACCCACTAACTCCAGGTAATGCGTCTATATCAATCTACCTGCGTTAGAAGCTCTATACGTGGCTATGATCGTTACCCACTGCTGGAGAACATTTGTACTTCTATAATTACCCCTGGAGAAACAATGCACCAATTTACGATTTATTTATTTTATTTTTTATTTATTATTTATTCTTGGTCCATACTGTAAACATCGCCCGCTTGTGAGTCCCGTCAGCCATTTTGTTCTAACTTTCGGGGATTCTAAAATAAGCTATAAATAAATAAATAAATAAATAAATAAAACAAGCATCTTTTGTTTTTCTAACCCATGAGCTGTGAGTCTTCATTATATACTTCAACATTACTGTAAACTAAGGCTAGAGAGGGTGTGTACAGTACTAGTGGAGTCAAGACGAGAAGGTATTTCAAATCTATAAAGGGTTTTACAAGTGGAGAGTCTTACAAGTGGAGGGTCTTACAGGTGGAGGGTCTTACAAGTGGAGGGTCTTACAGGTGGAGGGTCTTACAAGTGGAGAGTCTTACAAGTGGAGGGTCTTACAGGTGGAGGGTCTTACAAGTGGATGGTCTTACAGGTGGAGGATTTTAATAAGGATAAATACAGCAAGTCTTACAGTTGAATCAGCCAAGTCGAGGAAAACTCTTAAGAGTCACGTAACTTCTACCTGGTGTTACCTGTAATCAAGCTAAGGTATATGTAAGAAGAATATTATCTCGTTACTATCCATTCCTCTTCCACTATCCTGTGAGGTGGTGTATTAATAGGCACAGATACTCATGATAAAGAAGGAATAAAGAAAAAGACGCAAGATACCTATAAAATGCGACAGAATATACCCACACATGCGTAATCCTAACCCATCCCAACCCAACCCAACCCTATCCTACCCCCAGCTTCACCACAGTACACAAAGTCATTCTTGGTATCAGAGTGACGCCTAAACACCCTGTATCGCCTAAGACACATTTGAATCGGATGGTTCGTTGACGGTTATATTTCTTCGGTATAAACCAGTGAAGCAATTAGTTCGTGGGAACAGCGAGTCAAAATACTTCACATCAGCTTCGTTTACGACCTCCAGCTGATATTTACTTGTGTTGTCTATATCAATCACATTTTATAATGAAAACAAAAATATAATTAGTTACTTATAAATGAAAATAAATCATACTTAGATACTTAGGAGTGGGGAAAAAAGATACTTAAGATACTTAAAAATGAAAACACTTTTGATACTTAAATTAGGACAAAATAAACGGACATAAAGATTTAACTATGAGCGGTGGATATTACGACATGTACCGGCTATCAATACAGAGGCGCTATTTAGCCGTGAAGTTCTCTCAGAAACCCAACAAGACAATATGTGGTCACGTAAAATTTTCAGGTTAATTTTTAACACCATCCGTCATTTTAAACCTTGGCACCTGTAGATTAAGAAAATATATGGTGATATTTTTTCTGATGGGATAAAGGTCGTATTTGTCCAGAGAAGTAAGAGAGGAAAAAAATCACTTGAGAGGCATGACGCACAGAGTGTCTAAGGTGATAAAAGATCATATACTACCATTTGGGTTTTCAAATTAAGTTCATTACACAAAATATCACACTCATAAAGATTACAAAAGAACAGAACACCATGAGCTCTCTACAGCTATTATCAGCCGTCAATATGCTGATGTACAGAAGCTACACAATGTTATTGAAGACTGTAATCCCAGGAAAATGATGCTCTTATAAACTTGGTAACTGGAGCTGTAATGCCAGAAAATGCCAAATATGACAATCTATGTGCATATGAAGTTGGAAGACAAAATTATGAAAATTTTGTCAAGGAACGTATTGTTGGTCCATTGAGCATCTGGGAAAAGCTGTCCAAGGTTAATCTACTGTCGTGGAAAGCAGCAAATAAGACTTCAACCATCAAATTGCTATCACAAGTTATAGAACTTAAGCAGGACATACAGTATATGCATCACAGAAGGGCAGCACTGTACATATCAAGTCACCAGACACTGATGTGTTTGGCATATTAAAGCAGCCTCAACTTGGAGAAAATACAAATATGATAACAGGAACTGGTGAGCGACGACACATTGGGCAGAGAGCCTTACAGGTTTCCATGCCTTCACAGGATCTGACTGCATTGGAAAATTTGTTGGCAAAGGAAAAAAAGCATGTTGGAGCACTTTGATGAAATCTAACACAAAAGTCCTAGATGCATTCAAGATGCTGAGTAGACCAAATGCCCTCCAGCAGACATGTATATTGGTCTAGAGGAATTTGTATTTAAGCTCTACTGTCCACGAATGACTTTCACTAAACTGTCAAAACTTAGATGGCATCTCTTCAAGATAACGCAGGCAGAAGCTGGAGAACTACCAGCGACTGCAGCAACTCTAAAGTATCATATATTGAGAGGAAGATATAAAGCTCTTCTGTGGTCTTGTGATGCAGACAGTGAAATGCTTTCACAATTAGAGCATGGCTGGAAGATTGACAATGGCTGTTTCATACTAGTAATATCAGACCAACCACCAGCTCCAGAAGCAATCACAGAACTTGTTAAATGTGGATGTGGCGTTAGGAAATGTGGATCATTGTCATGTTCATACAGAAAGAATCAGAAAGAATAGCATGACAAGCACCGAGATGTGTAACTGTCAAGCAGATGATGAGAGATGCCTAAACAAGGTGAAGGAATCTGTTGTACACAGAAGCCTCTGATGACGAGGACTGAAGCAATGTCGTAAATAATAACTTGTGACTTGTATACACATGATGTATAACACTACAAACTTTTAATAAATATAAAACAGTGGTTCTAAGCTTTTCAGATAATGGTAATATGTATATGTTTAATTTCCAGTATTTGTCTTTAGCAAATAATTTTACTTACTGCAATCTCTTCTTTGCCAGAGACAGGATGGCACATATGAGCAGCCATGTTTGTAACACACTTAAGATATTATAACAGCATTCATAATATATTATGTTAAATTGTAATCATATAATACTACATGTTCATAGGTTATTAGTCATGTTTTAAGTTACTTAGGACTTAATGGTAATACGTCTGTGGTTCATTACGCCGCTCTTTGATAAAACTTCTTTAATGGCATAAAACTTATAATAAACCGTTCAGAAAAAATGACACCACAGTTCCTTAACATAGTTTATAAGGATTATTACGATGTATGGTGTCAAAAATTAACATGAAATTTTTATGGGATTACTTAAGCTCCTACACTAAAACCTGCCGACCTAACCTAACCTTTTTTACCCACCTCCACCTACTTACCTAACCTGACATAATCTAACCAAACCTGACATAATCTAACCTAACCTGACATTATCTAACCTAACCTGATACAATCTAACCTAACCTGACATAATCTAACCTAACCTGACGTAATCTAACCTGACCTGACATTATCTAACCTAACCTGATACAATCTAACCTAACCTGACATAATCTAACCTAACCTGACGTAATCTAACCTAACCTGACGTAATCTAACCTAACCTGTCATAATCTAACCTAACCTGATATAATCTAACCTAACCTGACATAATCTAACCTAACCTGACATAATCTAACCTAACCTGACATAATCTAACCTAACCTGACATAATCTAACCTAACCTGACGTAATCTAACCTAACCTGACATAATCTAACCTAACCTGACATAATCTAACCTAACCTGACATAATCTAACCTAACCTGACATAATCTAACCTAACCTGACGTAATCTAACCTAACCTGACATAATCGAACCTAACCTGACATAATCGAACCTAACCTCCCCGTCTGACATAAGCTAACCTAATCAAACCTAACTTTCCCACCTACCGACCGTAACCTATCTACTTATTACCTACCTAACCTAACTTTCCCACCTACCGACCGTAACCTATCTACTTATTACCTACCTAACCTAACTTAACCCAACCTGACGTAATCTAACCTAACCTATTGAAACTTAACTTAACCACCTACCTCATCTAACACCACTTTGTAATCTCTTTGCACTACCGCTCACAGGATGAGTATGGGGGGCACAATAAACTAACCTCTAAGTGGCAAAATTAACAAAACTAACCTAACCTAACCCAACCTGACTTAACCTAACCTGATCTGATCTATCCAACTTAAACATCTTAGAATATACAATAAAGCCGATAGGTTAATTTAGGCTAAATATGGTTGATAAATATTTCGTTTTGACAGAAATTCCCGGCAAAATAACTTATCTATATTGAGAACCACCGCCATGTTGGTTCCACGTTAACAAGACACAGATACACTACAGAATAACCCGCGTTCGTTTAACCTCAATTACTAAAGTTTACTTTATAATCTTACTTCACAATCTTCACTACATCTCACTTCACAATCTTCACTACATCTCACTCCACAATCTTCACTACATCTCACTCCACAATCTTCACTACATCTCACTTCACAATCTTCACTACATCTCACTTCACAATCTTCACTACATCTCACTTCACAATCTTCACTACATCTCACTTCACAATCTTCACTACATCTCACTTCACAATCTTTACCACATCTTACTTCACAATCTTTACCACTTCTTACTTCACAATCTTCACTACATCTCACTTCACAATCTTCACTATATCTCACTTCATAATGTTCACCACATCTCACTTCACAATCTTCACTACATCTCACTTCACAATCTTCACTACATCTCACTTCACAATCTTCACTACATCTCACTTCACAATCTTCACTACATCTCACTTCACAATCTTCACTACATCTCACTTCACAATCTTCACTACATCTCACTTCACAATCTTCACTACATCTCACTTCACAATCTTCACTACATCTCACTTCACAATCTTCACTACATCTCACTTCACAATCTTCACTACATCTCACTTCACAATCTTCACTACATCTCACTTCACAATCTTTACCACATCTCACTACACAATCTTCACTACATCTCACTTCACAATCTTCACTTCATCTCACTTCACAATCTTCACTATATCTCACTTCACAATCTTCACTACATCTCACTTCACAATCTTCACTACATCTCACTTCACAATCTTCACTACATCTCATTTCACAATCTTCACTACATCTCACTTCACAATCTTCACCACATCTTATTTCACAATCTTCACTACATCTTACTTCACAATCTTCACTACATCTCACTTCACAATCTTCACTACATCTCACTTCACAATCTTCACTACATCTCACTTCACAATCTTCACTACATCTCACTTCACAATCTTCACCACATCTCACTTCACAATCTTCACTACATCTCACTTCACAATCTTCACTACATCTCACTTCACAATCTTCACCACATCTCACTTCACAATCTTCACTACATCTCACTTCACAATCTTCACTACATCTCACTTCACAATCTTCACTACATCTCACTTCACAATCTTCATTACATCTCACTTCACAATCTTCACTACATCTCACTTCACAATCTTCACTACATCTCACTTCACAATCTTTACCACATCTCACTTCACAATCTTCACTACATCTCACTTCACAATCTTCACTACATCTCACTTCACAATCTTCACTACATCTCACTTCACAATCTTCACTACATCTCACTTCACAATCTTCACTACATCTCACTTCACAATCTTCACTACATCTCACTTCACAATCTTCACTACATCTCACTTCACAATCTTCACTACATCTCACTTCACAATCTTCACTACATCTCACTTCACAATCTTCCATACATCTCACTTCACAATCTTCACACTACATCTCACTTCACAATCTTCACTTCATCTCCTTCACCAATCCTCTTCACTATATCTCCTTCACAATCTTCACTACATCTCACTTCACAATCTTCCACTTCACATCTCACTTCACAATCTTCACCATCTCACTTCACAATCTTCACTACATCTCACTACACAATCTTCACTACATCTCACTTCACAACCTTCACTACATCTCCCTTCACAATCTTCACTACATCTCCCTTCACATCTTCACTACATCTCACTTCACAATCTTCACCATATCTCACTTCACAATCTTCACCACATCTCACTTCACAATCTTCACCAAATCTCACTTCACAATCTTCACCACATCTCACTTCACAATCTTTACCACATCTCACTTCACAATCTTCACTACATCTCACTTCACAATCTTCACTACATCTCACTTCACAATCTTCACTACATCTCACTTCACAATCTTCACTACATCTCACTTCACAATCTTCACGACATCTCACTTCACAATCTTCACGACATCTCACTTCATAATCTTCACTACATCTTACTTCACAATCTTCACTACATCTCACTTCACAATCTTCACTACATCTCACTTCACAATCTTCACTACATCCCACTTCACAATCTTCACTACATCTCACTTCATAATCTTCACTACATCTCACTTCACAATCTTCACTACATCTCACTTCACAATCTTCACCACATCTCACTTCACAATCTTCACTACATCTCACTTCACAATCTTCACCACATCTCACTTCACAGTCTTCACTACATCTCACTTCACAATCTCCACTACATCTCACTTCACAATCTTCACTACATCTCACTTCACAATCTTCACTACATCTCACTTCACAATCTTCACTACATCTCACTTCACAATCTCCACTACATGTCACTTCACAATCTTCACTACATGTCACTTCACAATCTTCACTACATCTCACTTCACAATCTTCACTACATCTCACTTCACAATCTTCACCACATCTCACTTCACAATCTTCACTACATCTCACTTCACAATCTTCACTACACCTCACTTTACAATCTTCACTACATCTCACTTCACAATCTTCACTAACACCATCCTTCATCACTACATATAACATCTATCATCACTACTTATAACACCATCCATCATCATCACTATATATAACACTATCCATCATCACTACATATAACACGATCCATCATCACTACATATAACACCATCCACCATCACTACATATAGAACCATCCATCACGACATATAACACCATCCAACATCACTACATATAACACCAACCATCATCACTACATATAACATCATCCATCATCACTACATATAAATCCATCCATCATCACTACATATGACACCATCCAGCATCACTACATATAACACCACCCATCATCACTACATATAACATCATGCATCATCACTACATATAACACCATCCATCAACACTACATATAAAACCAACCTATCATCACTACATATAATATCATCCATCATCACTACATATAACCCCATCCAACATCACTACATATAACACCACCCATCATCACTACATATTACATCATCCATCACTACATATAACTCTATCCATCATCACTACATATAACACCATCCAGCATCACTACATATAACACCAACCATCATCACTACATATAACATCATGCATCATCACTACATATAACATCATGCATCATCACTACATATAACACCATCCATCATCACTACATATAAAATCATCCTATCAACACTACATATAACATCATCCATCATCACTACATATAACACCATCCATCACTACATATAGAACCATCCTATCATCACTACATATAATATCATCCATCATCACTACATATAACACTACCCATCATCACTACATATAACATCATCCATCATCACTACATATAACTCTATCCATCATCACTACATATAACACCATCCAGCATCACTACATATAACACCAACCATCATCACTACATATATCATCATGCATCATCACTATATAGAACACCATCCATCATCACTACATATATTACCCTCCTATCATCCCTACATATAACACCATCCATCATTACTACATATAACGCCATCCTTCATCACTACATATAACACCATCCATCATCACTACATATAACACCAACCATCACTACATATATTACCCTCCTATCATCCCTACATATAACACCATCCATCATTACTACATATAATGCCATCCTTCATCACTACATATAACACCATCCATCATCACTACATATTATAACACCATCCATCATCTCTACAAACACCAGTCCTCAACACTATAGTGATAAACAGAGCTTCATTTTGTTGTCAATTTCTTTCAATTCCAACCTTATTAAACCGTAATTCTTTCTGTATGGTCAAATTTTGATTTGACCTCAGTGAGAGAGCTGTTAGTGTCAGTAAATCACAATGGTGTTCCGACGCACTGTAACAAAAGTTTCAAAGGTTGAGGTGAAGCCTTGCCAGGTGAAGGAGAAGGGGCCCCGATCTAACAAACTGCAGACCACAAAGCACACTAAACCTCAAAACAACAACAAGAAGAAGGAAACTACCACTTTCTGCCATGTACAAAAGGACCAGTACCTGCCATGGGGAGACTACATCTTCACCGGGAAAAAGACAAAGAACAACAAGAAGCGTTGACCCATCTTTTCTGATATTTAAAAATAATAAAAAACATATTAATTGATTTTGTTTGTATTATTTATGCTTTTATTATTTTTAACTGTAAACGTGCTGTTTTGGGAATATATTTTGAGTTACATAATATTTAGGTACAGCAGTTTATATCACTGTATCTCCTTGTGTGAGTGTGTGGGTAGTGTGTGGATAGTGTGTGGGTACTATGGGTGTGTGGGCATTATGGAGAACTAGTCATGGCTAACTGTGACCCTATATACGGGTTACATCGGCCTTAACGCCCTTGTCTCAGCGCTATCTCATATATCCAAATTTCACATATTTGAAAGTATTAGATAACCAAAATATCTGGAAAATGTTTAGGTAAAAATACAAATAATAAAACAAAATCGAAAACAGAAAGAAAAAACAATACCCGTGAAAGTGGAAATAAGGAGGAGGCAGAGCAAACGATACACAGGAAGGCAGTAATCATCATCCCCGTGTGAACCAGCCAGAGAAGAACTCCTTCGCCTCACCGTCCACCCGCGCGCGATCAGCTGAGTGAAGTTGCCTCGTGTTGCAGTAAACTTTATCTGTAAAAGGACAATTTACTTTTACTTTTATTGTTTATCTTACTGTTTATAACTGTTTATTTTCTCTTACATAATGTACACTAAGTATGGGAGTGTACAGTAAGTTATACCGGATGGCAACAAATTCATATTCGTCTTGCAAATATTAAAACATTACCCTAACAACAGTATTGTATAACAACACGAGCTAAAGTGATGTGTAAAAAGGTCGGTTGCAAAAAGAAATATTATTCTTTTAAGTCTTTTTCAGTTTGTTCAGTGTTAACAACATTATATGTCATATTTTATGCAGTATGCATAT
Source organism: Homarus americanus (assembly GCF_018991925.1). Taxonomy (NCBI): domain Eukaryota; kingdom Metazoa; phylum Arthropoda; class Malacostraca; order Decapoda; family Nephropidae; genus Homarus; species Homarus americanus. The sequence goes on from NW_024748649.1 coordinate 9,697, forward strand.
ACAATGTTTGCTGAAGGTTTAATACCTTTCTGTTTACTGATGATGTAAAACCCTCGTTAAAATACTTTAGAGTCGTTTACAAAATATTTGGTGCGTTTCCGGAGCATTGTATGTTTTACAGCATGCGAGGCGGCAGGTATGTGGAGTTTTAAGAGCACTTCACGCTATAGCTCAGTTGGCCATGGATTAGCGAATTACGAACTGAAAATGTTTGGATCGTCATCTGTTTCGTGTAAGCTGTGTCGGACATTTTGTGCTACATTAAAGTCCAGCGATCTGTGGCAGCTGTCGGGCTCCTGCCTGACCACCCTTTGCCTAAGAAGAGCGATTGTCTGAAGGTGTTCGAGTAGTTACTCAATTGTGAAAAAGTGATAGTGAGTCCCATAGACATGGCTGCCAGTTAGGGACAGTGTGGATACGGCACACTACATAGCATGTCTTCGGAAAGTAAAGGAGGCCGTGTAGCCAAGACTGCACTCAACCGCCTTCACTTCCCAAATTACAGCTAGGTGGACTGAGAGCGCCTCGGGATTATCATATTTATAATGCCAGACGGGAACACCATCCCCTTGACACCTCGGAGACTATACAGTACTGTGTTCGGGGCGTGTTTGTGGGTCTCTACTGCCGCCTCCCTATCGTTGAGTTGCTCCCCACTTACCGTAACCAGTCGAGGTCACTGTGGGAGGCCATGTACGGTACAGTACAGTACAGAGTCACGCCCCCCCTCAACAACGTCCGCACCTCGCCTGCTGAATACAGTATTTGCAAATGTGACCATAAACCCCAACAATTGTAGCAAATTACAAGTCCCGGGATTTGCCCCTGGTATTAACACAGTGACAAGCGTCCCATTCCTGGTAAGTAGCAGGTGGCCGGAGGTAGTGCAATCCTCTCCCAGACTACACGGAGATGAGAGAGAGAGCTGGCTGACCATCATGGTAAGGACGCGTCACTATTTGGACCCCAGGGAGGCCATTATCGTAAGTTAAGTGAAAGGCATTTGGAATACTGGACGACTAGACGCTATATGAATTTCTTTACCCTAGTTTTCCCACCGATAATAATGAGTACAAGGGAGGTAGTCTCATCGGCGTTCATCAACACCATAGCCGTCTCAGTTACCTATTGCTAGTACAAGGTTTTTGAATGAAATAGTTTTACTAATATCAGGAACTTTCAAACTACTACAGGAAATAATATATATATATATATATATATATATATATATATATATATATATATATATATATATATATATATATATATATATATATAACAATAAATTATAACAAAAAGTGTTTGTATGTCATGCCGGACGAGAGTAATGTATCGCCCCTGCGTTTTTTCGACGAATTTTGCTTCACTAACTGAAAAAATCAATTACGAGCAGCTTGTACAACGATGTGCCGGAAAATGCCATTACGAGAGCAAAAATGGTGTTGCTGGCACTTTGTTCCATTTAGTCAAAGAAGATGACATTGAATGAATTTAATACAATGCGTATGTGGTGAACGAGCCAAGTGAAAATATGACATATTGAGCTACTTAATGAGAGAGAGAGAGAGAGAGAGAGAGAGACTCTAGATGAGAGACAATTCCTCAACCACACCATTAAGCACCAACAAAAAATTTCACCGCTATACCATAAATCCGAGCGTTAGTAGACATTATCAGCACCTACCTGTCTACCCACCATTATTGGCTCTTAAATTATGGTGCAATATGGTGCAATAGAATTTATTTTATGGTGCTGATGTGCCCTTCCCCATGTTATAGACGCGAGAGAAGGTTTGTTTACATTGGGATGCCGTCATAGTCCTCTCTGGTGGCGAGAGTACTGACTGAGGGTATAGGGGAGGAAGAGGAGGAGGAGGATAAACAGGAGGGGGAGGACAAGATGGAGAAAAAGGTGAGAGAGAGAGAGCGAATAAGAAGAACACCAACACAACATCAAAAACCCAACCAATACTAAAATAATATAACGAAATTACAGACGAAAAATATCACAAACAATATAAGAAAATGAGCAGGAATGAACACCAAGGTCAGAAAAAGAGCAGGAATGAACACCAAGGTAAGAAAAAGAGCAGGAATGAACACCAAGGTGAGAAAAAGAGCAGGAATGAACACCAAGGTCAGAAAAAGAGTAGGAATGAACACCAAGGTGAGAAAATGAGCAGGAATGAACACCAAGGTCAGAAAAAGAGTAGGAATGAACACCAAGGTGAGAAAAAGAGCAGGAATGAACACCAAGGTCAGAAAAAGAGCAGGAATGAACACCAAGGTCAGAAAAAGAGCAGGAATGAACACCAAGGTCAGAAAAAGAGCAGGAATGAACACCAAGGTGAGAAAAAGAGTAGGAATGAACACCAAGGTGAGAAAAAGAGTAGGAATGAACACCAAGGTGAGAAAAAAGAGTAGGAATGAACACCAAGGTGCAGAGAAAAAGAGTAGGAATGGTACCAAGGTCAGAAAAAAGAGCAGGAATGAACACCAAAAGTCAGAAAGAGCAGGAATGAACACCAAAGGTCAGAAAGAGCGGGAATGAACACCAAGGTCAGAAAAAGAGCAGGAATGAACACCAAGGTCAGAAAAAGAGCAGGAATGAACACCAAGGTCAGAAAAAGAGCAGGAATGAACACCAAGGTCAGAAAAAGAACAGGAATGAACACCAAGGTCAGAAAAAGAGCAGGAATGAACACCAAGGTCAGAAAAAGAACAGGAATGAACACCAAGGTCAGAAAAAGAACAGGAATGAACACCAAGGTCAGAAAAAGAGCAAGAATGAACACCAAGGTCAGAAAAAGAGCAGGAATGAACACCAAGGTCAGAAAAAGAGCAGGAATGAACACCAAGGTCAGAAAAAGAGCAGGAATGAACACCAAGGTCAGAAAAAGATACAAACACTGATTAGAAGAGAAAATATAAACATTGTGAACAAAATATAAAACGCAGAATGTGAAATGAATAAGAAACGTTAAGTGTTTTATATTGAAGAGACAATAAACGGATCAAGGTACAAAAAGTAAAGGTAAATAGATGAAAAAAAAATACAAAGTGAAGAAATTAGAATCTCCTCTTCGTAAATTGAGAGCAGCAGCAGGAGGGGAAGGGAGGGCATGAAATGGTCAATAATGTTCCATAAATCAGAGGAAATGTCGCAGAATCGGAGCAGCTGAGCCAATATTTGACCTCTGGTTTGCATAATTCGAAGCGCCAAATTTTTCACCAGCGTAGAGTTAAGGCAGCTCGGTGTAGGACGGGGAAATACCTCATACAATTTGACTTAGTGAGCCGCCGTCACCCACCTGGCCAGGTACGGTACACAGTCAGGTTAAATCATCAACTCATCTTTTTTTTTTCAATTGGGAGGAGTATTTAATCATCATGAAAAAGACGAATAAAGCTCAAATTACACACACACACACTGTAAATTGACTTATTCACGATATTCGGTCGCTTATGAGAGAGAGAGAGAGAGAGAGAGAGAGATTAATTCAGAGCGTGACGTGCACAAGTCAGTAGGATTAATAATAAACTTTTGTTTTCCGGAACTGAGAACTCTAACAAACTCTCTTTTTCTCCCTTTCCTATGACTTGAAATTACGATGGTGTCAGAGTGTGTGTGTGTGTGTGTGTGTGTGTGTGTGTGTGTGTGTTGAAGAGGAACATGAATGATAAAGTTTTCTGTACTAAATGTTATCTCCTGGAACCACCGCGTGATGCCTAGATAAGGAGTGTAAGGAGGAACTTATGTTTCTTTAGCTCTGGGTCTGGTGAAGTTATACAAACAACTGTTTATGGCAACTTGGGTCCTTTACAGACTCTCCCTGTATAATATAGTGTATGTTTATGAAGGGGAAGATGCAGAGAGACATTTTTGTAGGCATGTTTGTCGGGAAGAGCCCAATGTCATGAATGGAATGCCCGTCCTTTGATATAGTGAAGAATAAATGTACAGTTTATCTGACTGCACGACGCTAGAGACGCTCGCTAATACAAGGAATACCAACAAGACCATTAATGACGACGCTACACTGAAACACAACTTTTAGGGTTGGTAACAAAAATAATTCGAGGAAAGTAACATCTGGTGAACCGGAAAGTTTGATTAAAATTTTTCAAATATGACAGTTTTTCGCTCTAGTTTGTGTAACGTGGATTATAAAATACACAAACTTATTAAGCTGAGGCGCAACGAATATGAAACACACACACACACACACAGACTTAACATTTTCATGAACGTAGGCAAAAGTATTTACATTTCCAGACTTTTCTTACAAAACTATAATCTTAATCACAACATTTTAATCATTCGTCATTTTTTAAACTTAAGTTCCACCAAATGATAAGCAACACTTCCTAAAAAAATCGTTACTACGTATTTTTACATTTTCCGCCATAGGAGTGAGCCGAGCCAAACTAAAACACGATAATCATTACACAATACACCAGTAATCATCACAGTTCAGTAAAAGAGACACAACACTAAACTCGTTATGTGTTCCCTCGCTAACACTACTGACAACGACTGATTGAAACATATTTGTTGAAGGACGCAATGCTGCAATGGTCACTGCAAAATCTAAATGCGAAATACATGATCAAGGCAACAATGGTGTTTTGTCTGTCCTGTCTGACCTTTGTTGCCGAGTTT